>NC_029786.2:13030966-13033755 GCF_000816755.2 Arachis ipaensis
TTATTACAAATAAAGAACAAAATTCAAATTTCTTATATTTATTTAAATAAACTAATAAATTAATTATTAGACCAATCTAACTTGATTAATTTTTGTCCATATACATAGTGGGCAGCATAATCATAGCAACAAGTCAAATATTATTATTATTGCGTATTGTAATTTTATTTCCACTACCTCCATGAAGGTGGATTATTCACAAGATGCAGAATGGACAAGAAGTAGCAGATCACAATGAAGGGCCATTTTTAATGGGTTTTTTTGGTATTTTTCTTTCTCTTTATCCTTTGCAATATGGTGGCAAATAAAATGAAGCCACGCTACACTACTTTGGGTGTGTTTGGCAAACACGTTGGGGCGGAGAGAAGCACGTTTGAGTTTCTTGAAAGCTTCACTCTTATGTTTGGCCATTTTTATCTTTATGAACGCTCTGCCTCTGAACCCACGTTTAGGAGAAGCTCAAATTTGTAGCTTCTGCGTTTCACGTTTTACGTTCACGTTTAGAAGAAGCTCAAATATTTCTTTTTTACCAACCCTACCATTCATTTTCTTCTATAAAAATGATACTAGTAACTATTATATTCGCAGTCATTCTTTGTAGTTCTTCCTACTTCTTCATAATTTTTTAGTTCCATTTTTTTTCATCAAAATCGTTCAGATTTATTTCAATCACTAACAAATTAAAAATTTTTTATTTTTATTTGATTTTATTCATATGAATTTTATTTACGTTTTATGGTATTTTTTTGTTCATATAATATATGTTGTTGGTTTTATGGAATTTTTATTATTTCTTGTCTGTATAATTTTTTTCTATTCTGTACTCTATTTTTGTTTTGAGTAGTATAATCCAAACAACATTTATTTTACTATAATCAATTTTAATACAAAGATTACCAAACATAAATCACGTTAATCCAAACTAACTTATCATCAAAATCAATTTTACAAAATCAATTTTATGCAAACTATGGTTTGCAAACTGTAATCCAAACACACACTTTATCATCAAAGATGTTACGTCAATATATGTGTCATCACATGTTCTTAATTCTCTTCTCATGATGTTAGAAAAAAACTATCTCCCCTTTTATGTTTTTCTCTACCCTTCCAAGCAATTGTATATGTAACTTATAATTTGTATGTTATATTATTAATTTGACAACTAAATTATATTATGAGATATTTTTTATTATAATTAAATAAAATATTTTTCTTTAAAATTAATATTCAAATTAAAAATGTGTTGTTATTATTATTATATGCATAGTTTTTTGTTTTTATTTAATTTTAAATTTTATCGCATATATTTTTAATATATATTTTCACTTCTCTTCTTTGAAATATTTATTACATATAATTTGGAGAGAATACAAAATTACTAATGTTGTGATTAATTATTAGAACAAAAATGCTATTTGTACACTAAAATTTGCCACTAAAATCAACCACCAATATATTTATGTATAAATACATATGTGGTTTAATTCATTTTTAATGTGTATTTGTACTCCAACATATATTTTATACTGGTGGTCTCCTACAATTTTTTTTGTAAAAATAATTTAATTTTATAAATTTTTTCTGCCATAATTTATAATAGCAGAACGAAGCATACATAGTTTCAAAACATTTATATTTCTATAATATCACTGCATATAAAAATACTAGTATAAACAAATGCAAAAACAGAGTTATAACTTGACATTCAAATTTACTAGAGATTAATAAGAACTCCCCATGCACTAGTGATAGATATATAGCGCCCCTTTGATAAAAACTTTCCAATATTTTTCATCTTCTCTCTCACAAATAATAATGCATTAGATGCTTGAATTTTGCACAACAAATTTAACTCATTCCTAACTTTTTCCTCTTTTTCTTAAAAAAGAAAAATCATATTAAAAATTGGAATCTCTTGTTTTTCATTCAAAACGAGTTATTTAAACATGATATTTATTAAGGGAACTCCTGGCCCCTTTATATACTCGTAGGATGGTTTGAATTTGGCCACTAATTCTCATCATTCTAGAAAACTATGACGACATATGTTTTCTTTATGAAAAAAGTTTTTTTATTTTTTTTTTTTACCGTATTTTTCGGTTTGAGAAATTAGGAATTGATTCGTCATAGATCTGAGTTTTATTTAAGGATATATTGTAATAAATAAATTGCTGCATGTATAAGACATAATTTGAATTCTCGACACATAGTTAAGCAAACGAGTGAATTATTCACTGGACTAAATCAAATTGATTTACAAAAATCAAAAATGGTTAATTGATCATGAAAAGGGATACTTCCTATTTTTTGGGGGTTTTTTTTGGATATTTATAGGCTTAATATTTTTTGGGTGTGGGCTTTATTTTTTTATTACTGAAAGAGTTTGGGCTTCTTATCGGGCCATATGCGGGACACCTGGGCCGGTCTTGCTTGTCCATAACAACTTTCGCATACTCAATCGTTATTTGTTTATCAATGATCCGAGGGTTCATAATAATTAATTTTTTTTTTGGTGACTTTCATAATAATTAATTTGATAGAGGGTGTATGATAACTTGAGTTTTTATACCTAATTACTTTTGACTTTTGATCATCAGTTGAATGGTTTGAAAATTCATGATAAACTTGAGTTTATAATATGTCCAAAATAGAATTAATAAAATTTCATTGTTTCCTCGTTAATCACTCAACAAAACTTTGCTCTGTTTCTTTATCATAATTCATTCACGCGGTTCCATTTTGTTTTATTCATTGAGAAATATAAAAGAAAGAAAATTGCTTAAGAA
>NC_029786.2:13033999-13050414 GCF_000816755.2 Arachis ipaensis
CTGCTGTTGGACAAACTTTAATGCTGTAGTATACATCAACTCCATCAAAATGCGTACAAATATTTTTTTATTATTTTTCGGTCTTATTAAAGTGAATCTATAATAAAAAATATATTTTCTACAAATTTTTAATATATTATTGCTACAATATCACAAATTTGGTGAAGACTCATATAAATGGTTTTCATGTAAATTTAATAGCCGAAAATCATTAAATAATTTAATAGATTTGATGAAATTATTATCTAACATTTTTCGATTATCAATTTTACATGAAAATAATTACATATAAGTTTTTAACTAAAAATTTTATTTTAAATTCGTTAACTAACATCATCAAAATATGCTTTATCTATTTTTTATGATATTTTTGTTTATTATTGTCTAGTATTGTATAAATTGACAAAATTATATTACCCTTTATTACAATACATTAATTAACAATATTATTTGAAAAAAAATCAATGTCATGTACTATTAAAAATAGATAATTATTTGGAACATAAAAAAAATAAAAAGAATAATTTTGGTAATTTTCATTGGAGCTGTGACACTGTTCCAAGTTCCAATAAATGTCTCTAGAAGGAGTATATTTTGCAGTGTCTTAAAAATGTGAAAGCAACCGATCAATGGTTATGCATGGCTTCATGAATGTTGCAATTAAATAGGGAAATTAAAGAGAAATAAATAAGTGTTATTACAACACACACATGCAGCAGGCATTAGTCATTTCCTACGTACAGCAACATTGATTGACACAAAATAAAATGCTGTTTGCAATCATTCATTCATTTAATTTCTTATAGAAGAATAATAATGCTGCGCGTGCAAAGTTTCCAAAGTCATAAAACATTTGCAAATTTTTAGTAAAAACCAATAGTGCAAAACTATTCAGTTTAAATTACTGCCATATATGTATATGTTCTTTCAATTCTACAGCTTCCAATTTTTTGTTGCACTTTATTTCTCTGCAAATGCTTATTCTTACCGTATCTTCTTGTTCTTGACTTCTACGTCCATCCCACTTTGAAAAGTTGTTATTATTTTCACCTTCAAAATAATGACACTAAATATATTTATAATTATAATATCAGAAATGTGATAACCAACTTGGACAGTGTCGGGAGTTCGAATTTCGCCTTGTGCAGGTAGTAACCCATTGACCAGCAGCAGTAAATTCTTAAATGGAGTTCAGATTCGCTGCGAATTAGTCCTTGTCCTGTCGATTAAAGTGTGGATTAGTCTTTAATCTGTCGGGTTGAGAGATATCGTGAGCAACAAAAAAATTGTAAGTTGATTATCGTTAGATTTATCTTTAGATTTAGTCTGAAGTTTAAAAATTTGCATGTAATTTATTATTGTTAGATTTTGAAATCTCTTGGTAATTAATTAGCTTTTTACTTTTTCTTGAATTGTAGGGTAATATAATGATTATTTCCATCACCTATGGTGGGTGTATTCAAGGAGAAAGACAATGAAATATAGTTATAGTTTAAGAAAGTGTGAGATAAACCTAGTTGTATATTTTGGACTTTCAAATAATTCTTTGGTAGAATATATACAACTTTTTAGCAAGAAAAATAAAAAGAAAAAGAAAAAAATATAGATAGAACTTTCTCTTAACTTTGAAAGATTGTTCCCTTGAAATTTAGTTATATATAGAGAAATGTTTTAGGTTAGTAATTTTTAGTATATGATATATACTAATATACATATTTTATATTATTGTGTTACATGATTATTGCAAATTTTAGATTAATACCAAAAACTTAGATAAATTAAATATTTATGTATTTAGACATATAGTCAAGGATGTCATGCTAACGACCAAATTGGAAAGGTAGGTGAGAAACTTATTTGAAAGCATCATCATCACTCAGTCAAGAACTTGTGTGACTATTTTTTATTTTTATCTTCTCTTGATGAAGTTGTGGGATTATTATAATTTTTCACTCTTGGAAGTTGGAACTTCATCACTACTTTTCCCCGTTGAATTTTATTCAACCAATTTGAGCCGGCATAACAGTGTTGAAGAAGAAAATACGAAAATATTTAGAAACAAAAAATAAATAATAAAAAACAGTCAGAATTTATTTTATTTAATATTCATTAATTATTATAATAATTAATAAATAATAAATAAAATAAATTTTAATTTTTTTTTATTTTTCTAGCATAAAAAAAAAGTAATATATATCATACCAAGAGCCTTAATCGGTTGAATTAGGTAGTTGAGCATTTTTAACCTTTAAATAAGATCTCAAACATGACTCTTACACAAAGAGGAGGGAAATGTTTCGTGTAATATTACTCTTAATACTAATTAAAATTTAATCATTTTAAATATTGATAGTCTACATATAACAAAAGAACACACCAAAGCAAAATCAAGGAAATATATAACCCAATAACATGCATTCTCTCTGTTGATTTAATTTGTAGTTGTGTGATGGTTGCTGTAATGCAGTAAACTTGGATCGAAAAGAATCAATTGAATGCAAAAAACAAAGGCAGAGATGAGAGAAGAGTAAGGAAAGGTTGTGACCTGAATATGCATTGTAGAATTCAGTATTAAAAAGTTACTTGGAGTACAAGGTTGCAGCTATATATAGGAAAATTCTAAATGTTAGAATATATTAGGATTAGTTGGTTGATATTAGAATTATTAAGTATATTTATATATTTATTAGATGATATTATATTTTTATTATTTTAAATTTTTTTAGCATTTTTAAAATTCTTTAGAAAAATTGTATTTTATTTCACTCAATTTAAGTATATACAAATCTTTTTTCAACTATTCTCTCATACATTTTTAAAATAGTATAAGAGTCATGATATCCCATTTGAAGAGAATATAGGTTATTTTTATTCTTGTGAAAAATAACCGTGTTTCTTTTTCACATTTTTCCTCTGTGTCTTTGATGAATCTATATTTTACGATATATTTTGATTTGATTTGAGTGGATTACATCACATAAATCCACATTTATTCACCTAAATAGCATGCTTTTGAGATTTCTTCCTAAATTGTGCTTGAAAGTGAAAACATGCTCGTTTGTGCTTAATTTAGTCAATTTTATTCACTTTAATCTCATTTGGTGCCTTGATGTATTTATTAAGTGATTTTCAGGTTTCCAAGGCAAGTATGGGTTGAAGAAGTGAGGAAAAGAGCATGCAAAAGGGAAGAATTCAAGAAATGAAGGATTTAGAAAGCTGCCAGCCCTGACCTCTCTGTACTAAATTGGTCATAACTTGAGTTACAGAGGTCCAAATGAGACGGTTTCAGCGGCATTGGAAAGCTAACGTCCGAGGTTTTAAAATGATATGCAATTTGCTATAGTGGACATAAGTCTAAGTGTGCGTACGCATAGATACTTGTGCGTATGCACAAGTCGAAATTCAGCATGTGTGCGGACGCACACGTCTGTGCGTCCGCACAGGTCCCTGCACGTGACCTCATTAATTGCAACTCGCTGGTAGCGATTTCTGGACCCCCAAAACCCAATCCAACTCACTTTTTGAAGCTATTTAAGGCCAAATTGAAGAAGGATGAAGGGAGGGGGGAATTAGGTTTAGTTTTTATGATGTTTTCTCTTAGTTTCTAGAGAGAGAAGCTCCCCCCTCTCTCTAGAATTAGGGTTATTTAGCTTAATTTCTTATAATTTCTACTTTTAATTCTTGTTTCTATTTACTTTTCCTTGTCATTTATTGTTATTACTTCTTTGTTCTTCTTCATTTCTCTTGTTATTTTCTTTATTTTGTCATTTTTTATGTTTTATGACACTCTTGTTATTTTAATTTTCATTTAATGCAAATTTATGTTTCCATGTCATTTATTGCTTTCTTGAGTTGTTATTATGATTTTCTTGCTTTGGTAGCTTTAGAATTTATTTTAATGCATTTTAATATTATTTTATTTTCATGCACACCAAGTGTTTGATAAAATGCTTGGCTTAGTTTCTACTTAGTTTTTCTCTACTCTTGGCTTGAAATTGATGACTTTGGTGATCCTTGAGTTATTGATGTCCATTCTTGTTTGATATATTAGAGTTGTTAGTTGGTTTGGTTTTCCTTGACTCTATGTGACCCCTTAGTGTTGACATAAGACTTAGGGATTGAAATCAACTATGCCTATTTGACTTATCTTCGATGTAAGGTTGACTAAGTAGGATTAACTCTTCATAATCATCATATGTTTGTGGTCAATGACTAGGATAGGTAGCCTTAGTTTTCAATTACTTGCCAAGAGGTTTCTTGCATTTCAAACTTCCTTTACTTGTATTTAATTGCTTTGACTTTTATTGCTTTAATGTTTAAATTCTTGTATGTTTAGTTTTCACAATCTTAGTTGAGAAATTGGATGTTTGGGTGGAATTGAGTTGTGGATGTCCATTCCGCATTGTGTGAAAAAATGACTAATTGGTTTGGTTTCCATTGACGCTAGTCTTTCACTAAGTAATTAGTGAGTTGACTAGGACTTATGGATTGAGATCAATTATGCCCTTTTGACTAATTCTCAAGGAGGATTAACTAATTTGGATTGATTCCACACAATTGTCATGTTTGTGGTCCATGACTAGGATAGGAATCCCAAATTCTCCAATTCTCACCAAGAGCCCTTTTTTTTAGCACTTAATTTCCATTTCCAATGCTTTTACTTGCTTTCCTTTGATTCCTTGCATGCTTGTTTCAATTCTTGCTATTTACATTTCTTGCTCTTGTTTTCATTCCCAATTCTCCATGCTCTCTCCTTCATAGCCAATGACATTACACTTAATTGCAACTCCTAGGGAAGACGACCCGGGAGCTAAATACTCTCGGTTATTTTGTATTGTGACATTATTATTTGATCTTGAGAATTCATTATTGTTCTAGACTATACTTTCAACGATGGAATTCTATTTTGTGAAAATCTAGACTAACAATAGTTCTCTTTGTTAGTCTTTTTCCTTCATTGTCACTGTTTTGATACTTTTTCATCTTACCGGTTAGTCTATCATTTTTATCTTGTATTTTTTAGTCCAATGAGCTAATAGTTGTGCTTCTTCCAATCGCATTTTGAGCTTGTTTCTGATGTTTTTATCCATCACAGATCGTATCATCGTCTCCACCGTGTCTTTTAGAGTGGAACGAGCAAAACTCCACCTTTTGTCGACGTCCACCACAACCTTCATCTCCACCCGCAACGTTTTCATCCTTCTTCAATAATCATATTTTCAGTGTCATCTTGTACAACTAACCATACCATGATGTTCGTCACTCTATTGTGAATGCAATGGACTAAACCCCACAACCGTAGGAGCCTCCACGCGTCACCACACGCCTCCCAAAGTGGCAGCCACAATCACTCAAACTCAGATCTCCAAATTCAATCTCCACCATTAGATCTGCTTCCATCTCAATGGTCAAGATCGTGCACCCGTTAGTGTGACATGTGCCTTTACCCGACCGGCCGCGCAACCTGCGCCTTTGCCCGACCTGTTATTGTGTTGATCACACGTTAACTAGGGAATAGTCAACTGTTGACATGGCTCACACATCCTCTCACATGTTGACACGTGATTTCCACACTGTTAACGTGGCAACTGATGTTGTGTCAGCTGATGTGGAACTTCTGTGTGGACCCTTTCTAAGATTGTTTTCGTGTCCTCTTTTTTATTTTGCCCTCTATTTTCACAATTTTTTTCCAATCTTGCTGTTTTTCATCTTTATAGGATATTTACTTATTCACATGGAGTAACCAGACAATTTTGTCACCTTTCGACAATTCGCCATCCTCCAGTAGTTTGCTATCTCTCTGCAGTTTGTCACCTATTTAGTAGTTTGTCATCTTTCTGATAGTTTTCTGTCTTTCTAATAGTTTTTTGACGGTTCGTCATTATTTCGGCTGTTTCGTCTGCGCTTCCTTCACTACAAGAAAATGGAGCATTTGTATCAAAAATTTTATGTCAAATTTGAAATTGTTACAAAAAATAAATTATTTTTTCATAACAAAAATTAGTTATTGTTATAGAATAACAATGTTTTGTAATAACAGGACAATTTGTTACAAAACGTTCTAATATTTTCTAACAACCTGGTTTCTTTTGCTACAAATTATATTGACTTTTGTAACGAACTGGTATTTTGTTGTAAAATGTTATAATATGTTGTAAAAAAAAAGATTAAGTTGTTGTTAAAGTTCAAAATATTTTATACCAAAATATCCATTTGTTTCAAAAACTCCAATTGTTTTATAACAAAAAATTAATTTGTCAAAAAAATTCAAGATTGTTTGTAACAAGTTATTTTTTTGTCACAAAAATCAAGGATTTTTTTGTAACAAAAAAAATTATTTCAAAATGTTAAAATCTTTAAGGGTGAAAAAATTGTTACTAATAATTAATTTTAAATATTGACTAAAAATTAATTTTTTAAATCAAAAAGTTTAATTGTTAAATATAACTAAAAATGGGTGTGAAAACCCTAATTTCTAACCCTCGTCAACTCTTAATTCCACTTTTCACCTCTAGTATCTTTTCTAACAGTGGAGCTCCCGGAAGAAGAAGAGTCAGCGCCGTCACCAATGACGTCCTCGTCGATTCCTTGGTAGGCTCTATTCTGCCTTGTCTCCGCTTCGTCTTCGCACTCGCATCTACCAACGCTGTCCTCTTCTGCGTCACCGTTCATTATCGTTTGCTACCGTTTTCCTCTCCTCTGCGTCGTCGCTAGTTCCTTCTCTGTCATCCACGGTAGAGCTCTTCTGCGTCGTTGTCGTTCATGCTCGTCTGCCACATCGTCTTCCTCTCCTCTTTTGCATCGTCGTTCCTGCTCGTGCTGCTCCTCTGCTTCTGTACTCTGGTCCCTAGTCCTTTGCTTATGCTGCTTTGGTTCATCTCGGTCATTCTCCTTCCTCCACGGTCGTGCTCGACATTGTTGTTCCCTAATTGTTACTCGTCCCTGGGTTGCTGGTTTCTGCTCTGCTGAAGGTAAATGTTATTTGAATATTATTGCCTATAATATTGTTCTTTGATATTTTTGTTGTCTATAAAAATGTTGTTCTATAATTTGTTTGATAATCTATTTTTTGGTTCTTTGAGAAGTTGATTTTGATTCTGTTTTTTGTTTTTTTTGTTCTATGATTTTGATTCTATTTTTTCTTATACTTTTTGTGTTTGTGAATCGACATTCTTTTTTCACTCTTTCTTTACATCCTTCTTGAAGGTTCCAAGTGAGTTGAAAATGGGGTTGAATTAAGAAATCACTTTTAGACTTGAATAAACAAGTTACGTAGAATTTTGGTTTTAGAAGATTATTTGCGATTTTGTCTCCTGATTATGCAGAACAAAAAACAGGGAAGGAGAAGAGTGACGACTCGATATATCTTGGTTCAGCCACGAAGTGCAATGTAACATACTTCCAATCTCCACCACAATAATGGTAGAATTTTTACTATAATCAAGATAGATTACAATCACCAATTCCAAGAGACTCACACTCTTGTAAACCACCTAAGCTATCCCAAGCTTAGTAAATTAACTAGGTGTTAACCCAACCTAGTTTAGAGGAACCAAGTGCACTCTAACCCAGCACACTTTCAAAATTAAAACTCTCAATCAAAGGTTAAATAGCTTTTGTAAAGCACTACTCTCTTTGCCTTTTGTATCTCTCAAAGTAAGTTTGAATCTAAACAAAAGAGAAGTAAGAACACACTCAAATAACAAGGAAAACAAAGACTGTTTAATTTCTATAATCTTCAATATGCATAAAAATAGTTACTTCTCTTTTGAAAGAAATCTTCTTTTATAGAGCTTGATATCTTCTCTTTAATATTGGAATGATTTTTCTTTTTCATCAACTAATCGTTGCACCATTTATGAGATGATTCCATTGACATTGAAGTGAAAATTTTTCCTTTTTGGTACATCTACCGAATGCAGCAGCTCTTTGTAATTGTGATATAATTTTGGAGAGCATTGCTTGCTGTCTTGATTGTGCAAAATCTTTGCAAACATGGATTGATATAATCTTTAATGATATTCTCATTAATATGTTTATATTGCACAATTTCAGCTTCCTTGTTTATTTATCCTTAAGATGAGTTCTATGGTGCCCAAGGTAGTAAACTCGAAGTTTTTATCTCGACTTGTTAACCTAGTTTAGAATGGTAATTCATTGAATCGTAAGACGGAACGTAAACGTGACTCGTAAAATATAAAAATTATAAAAAATTTGATAGCAAAAATAAATTTCACAAATAATAAAATAAATCTCAAATAAACCAAATTACCTAAAATACTATAACTAATATATACCATAACAAGTTAAAAGTCACAACTCATAACATTAATTCACAACTCAACGCACAAATCAAAACACAAATTCACAACTCACGAATTTATACGACACCAAAATATATTCAAATAGCAAATAAACTAACTAAACTAGTAGCAATGAACAACTAATTAACTAAAGTCTAAATAAGTCATTTAATAATCGTTCTATTCTTTATTAAACATAAACTCTTCACGAATTTCACAAGCTTCCACATTAACATATTCATTTTCAGGAGCAGGAAGAGGAGGTCCTTGAAGAAGTTCTTCAAACTCATCATCATCAAGATAAGGAATTGCTAAAGGATCCTTAGAAGCACCAACAACTTTATTACCATTTGCTCCATCATTCAAATCAAGATCTGGAATTAGAGCATCCAAATTTTCTTCTTCTCCATCTTCATCAGCAACAATCCACTCTTCATCAGAGTCTAACTCATCAAGACTATAGTCATAATCAAGACTTTTTCTAATTTATTGTTTCTTTGTCAATCTTGAGTTTGTCATCACAAACACAACATCATTCATGGTTTTAGCCTTCAAACGATTTCTCCTTTTTGTGTGTACCTTTCAAACGTATATAAAAGACATTAGTCAAACAATAAGATAGAAATTAAAGAACTAACAACCAAATTTATAGAAAAAAAATACAAATTATATTTAAATACTAACCATCTCGAAGGCGCTCCAATTGGGTTCACGTCCAGATGAACTACATGTCAAATTCAAGACACGAATTGCAAATTGTTGAAGTTCTGGATGCTGATCCCTATAAGAATCCCACCATAGAGCCTGAGTTTTAGTAGAAATTGTATTCTGAGCTACTTTACTACCAAAAAATTCTTTTCAGATCTTAAAATCTTCAAGTTGAACATTCATCTTAGTAATTAAATCTGGATTTTCTGTCATCCTTTCCATACAAGCATAAAACTGCTTCTTCAACACATAAGCAACTGTAAAACCAGAACTATAATAAATTTGAGGATTCAAATAATAGCCTGCAACATGCAATGGCCTATGAAATTGGTTGCCGCTACAAGGTTTTTGTTTATTTGTGGCAGCTTTTTCTCTTATTTGCGGGGGTTTCCAAAACCCCCAAAATTTGAGGTGCCACGAGATCTTTTGTGGGAGTTTTTAAAAACCTCCACAATATATTTAGTGGAGGTTTTGTGTGTGTTTAATGGGAGTTTTATATTGAATTTTTGTGACAGTTTTAAATTACTTTTGTGGCAGTGTAAAACTCCCACAAATTAATTTTTTAATTTAACAAAAATTAACTATTTTGTGAGATTTTCAAACCTCCACAAACTTATAATTATTTATTTATTTTTAATTTCAAATCATTCATTAATCTCATCTCATTTACATGCTCCTATCTCATTAATTAGCTACTTATCAATCACAGAATTTTCTATCAAAATTCAACACTAATGGTGAGTTTTGCACGTGGGTCAAAATACACATGGAGCTTCCATTCATAATTTTTTACCCCAATACAACCAAGAGGTATATATTATAAGAACAAACATGAATCTAGAATTAAATTGCACTATGTGAGAGTTACAACCTTATCCAGATTGGGAGTGCTCTTAAAAAATTGAGCAACTGAAGCAGGTTTGTTTTCCACTAGCTTATAATAATATCCACAAAAAACAAAGCAGTTTTATACCCAATATGGAAGTTAAATGAAACTACAGAGAATTTTAAAATAACTAAACCTCGAATGAACTACTTGCTTCCCATATAATTGAAGCTGTTTGAGAAACAGCAACAGGATTTGGATCAGTATTTTGAGTACTCTGAGCTATTTTTGATAGAGTTGTAATCTACATATTAAATTGGAAGACGATAGAGATTATTGTATTTACCAACATGCACATAAATACTAATTGTTATATCAAAAAAACAGAACTTAGTTGCATCACACTTTGGAAAATAAATCCAATTTTCAAAATGAAGCAAAAATGTAAATGAAACATAAATGTAGTGTAAATAAATACTAATATGATAAGATTCATACACAAAATACTAACCTTATATAGATTTAATTTGTTAAATTAAGCCAAATGTAAGTGAAAAAAAAATACATATACCTGCTTCCTATAGCTGCATGAAGGTTAATAATGAGCTCTTCTTGGGGAGTGAAATTGTCATGCTTGAGATCCGATCTGAGATAGTTAGTCCGTCTTAGCCGGCAGCTCTTTTCGTATTGGTTCAGTCCTAAAAACACATTCAAACACACAAAAATACAAAAGGGTAATCTCAAACCATTTGAAATTATGCACCATGATTCCAATTTCAACTATCTTCATAAAGAAAGTTATGAACAAATTAGAACCTACTTTCTTGGGAACCAAGGTTCAGTTTCCAATTCTGTGGTTGGAGACATAAGCAAGTATCTTAGCATCTTCCTTAGGAGTCCAAAGACCCCTCTTGAATAAACAAAAATTGAATAAATAGAGGAAAATGTGTAGACTCAATGCATAAATAGACTAAGTATAAATAATACATTTTGTTTAATTCGGGTAAGGTTAACAAGGATGCTTGATACCTTACAAGAGGTTTCTCCATTTTGGCAGTGCCAGCTTGTATAAGGGATACAGTCAACATATGGGCACCATGTGCAATAACTATTGATATTGATCCGGTGAAGAACTGCCACAAGACAACTGGCCAATCTGCAAACACAAGAAACTTCTAGTCTTAATATTTTGACTCATGCCAGAAGCAGTAATAATACTATAACACCCTAATATTCAAATCCTTATGCTCGAGTTATAAGTCCAAGATAATAAGGTGGTATGACTCTCAAGGTGGATTTTTAATACATAATTATAAATATAATTGAAAGGAGTATTAATCGAGAAGCCTGAAAAGAGTAAAAATAAAATCGCGAAGTCGTATCACTCACGCATCGACAACTAAAAGATAAAGCGTGAAGTCGAAAACGATATACAGATAAAGGTATGAAGGAGAGTAAGAGAAGGACATTATGTATATAACATAAGCAAATAGCCACTAGTCGCGACCCGCGAAGTTTAGGCCGGCTAGGGTACAGTATGAAAGTAGTTGACAACAGTATCTCCTAATCTCTCCCAAAAGAAACATAAGAGCCTCTATAGGCAAGTTCAAAAGAGTTCAATACATAATATAAGCTTTTCCAAATAAAGGTGGAGAGATTCTAAGCAAAATAATAAAGTAGAGAATATAAAGATCTTCGCGATTTCACATATGAACCACAGCTCACTTCTGAGCACCTGGACCTGTATCTGAAAAACAAGAGATATATACGGAATGAGAACCCCTGACCCATGGGTTCCCAGTACGGTAAAAGTGCCAAATAAATACAATACATTGTAATAAAAACTCACTAAGCATCCTAAACTTCCTTTCACCAAATATTCATCATATGTTCTCGCTAATCTATGAATAGACAACTGTCATAAGGGAATGCTAAATCTAGTTCCTCTTCCCATGCTTCCAAACTTATAACTCTCCAACAAATCAGAATCAAAATCATAAGCCAAACTATCACCAGTTATTTTATCTCAGCAATTCTATATCAATACTTCATATCCTCACCTGGAG
Organism: Arachis ipaensis; assembly: GCF_000816755.2. NCBI lineage: Eukaryota > Viridiplantae > Streptophyta > Magnoliopsida > Fabales > Fabaceae > Arachis > Arachis ipaensis. The sequence goes on from NC_029786.2 coordinate 13,045,903, forward strand.
CAAGTGAAATCACTTCACTGTGTCTACCCAGGGAGCTCAAAATATCTCATTCTCTACCTGGAGCAAGTGAAATCACTTCACTGCGTCTACCCAGGGAACTCAAATTATCTCATTTAATAATCATCATTTTAAATTAATCATATCATTATTCCATTTCAACAAGAACAGCCCTCAGCGTCAACCGACACAGCATGAGGGACCTCTCAGTTGTACAAACACAATCAATATAATACAGACAAGTAATACACAATTAAGGTACAAGTAGAACATATAGCATATAGTTAGGTAACATTGCATATATGATATAACAATCCAAACAAATAGGCAAACCCAAACAATTCAAATATATACAAATGATTTATGCATGCCCTATGGCTGATGAGTCTCATCTGTCGGTTATAAAGCCAACCCGACAAGTCCTGGTAGCTAACCATTGGACTATCCCTCTGTTGTGCATCCCCAACTTGAGTTATTCACAATCATAATCATAATCACACAACACCCACACTGGTGTTTATTCCCGGGGGCGAGCTCATCTGGAATTTTCACAGTGTCCGGCCACACTTACGACATAGGGTCAACAGAATCTCGAATCTCAACCTGGAGCAAGTGGAGCCGACCCACTGCATCTACCCAAGGAATTCTGAGACTTAGATAGTTTCAATCTCAAATCATACTCGACTGGGAGCAAGTGGGAGCTAACCACTGCATCTACCCTAGGAGTTTCAAAACCAAAAGCGGAGTAAGTGGAATCACTCTACTGCATCTACCCAGGCAGGTATATCTCACCACATCCCAGAGCAAGTGGATCAATGCCACTGCATCTACCCAAGCAGGTATATCTCACCACATCCTGGAGCAAGTGGGGCGCAACCACAACCCTTGCATCTACCCGGGGAGCCTCTATACTAGCCAACCTAGAGCAAGCGGGGCGCAACCACAACCCTTGCATCTACCCAGGAGGTACGTTCTCATATGCCCAGGAGGAACCAAGGAGGGGATCCTAACCTCCCACCAACTCGTTGGGGGCGATTTTACAACACCAAGAAGAACAGGAAAAGGGGATCCTCACCTTCCTTCATTTCTCTGGGGTCGCACTTTCGAGAAAGAGAGCTCAAGATAAAACAATCATTCAAAATCATATTTTCATTTTCAGCCCTAAATCAATATTCATCATAGCCATCCGGCTCATAATATAACCCATAACCAGCCAATAATCATTATTAAATACAGCCCTTCAGCTCATGGCATACACCGCACTTCCATCATCACCCTCAGTAACTCATACAATCATCATTACTCATCATTCATCATTGATTCTCACTTTACTTCATCAACAAGTTACCACATGTCCTAGCTTCTCTTTATTACTAGGCATACTATAAAGATTTAGGACTTAGAGGATGAAAATGGAGGCTTAGAAGTCTGAAATTCGGCTTAAAAAACTCAAAAATAAACTTTTGCTGAAAACAGGGTCACGCTTGCGCATCGCCCACGCGCACGCGTGGAAAGCAGAGAAAGGAAGTGACGCGTGAGCGTCGCCCATGCGTACGCATGGGAAGCGAAAGGTAGCGCGACGCGTGCGTGTCAGTCACGCGTACACGTGGTTGCGCTTTGTGCTCCTCGCACAAAACCAGCACAGTACCAGCGCAACTCTCTGGATTTTATATTGGGCACTTGCATCAATACAGTGACGCGTACGCGTCGGCCAGGCGCACGCGTGAGAGAGTAAAAATCGTAAGTGACGCGTGCGCGTCGGCCATGCGTGCGCGTCGAAGTACGCTTTCTTAAAAAAATTACTAAGTCTGAAAAAGTTGCAAAAGTTCATTTTCAAACCTCAAACTTCCGCCACACATAACTTCTTCTACAAAATTTCCTTTTCAACCATTTCTAAACCGTTGAAAAGATCGTTGAATAAACTTTCATAAAAATCCGGTTTTGAAGAATTCCTAAGTCCAAGGACCGAGTTACGGACCGCCGAAGTTGGTAAAAAATTAGTTTTTACCCAAAAATGGAAATTACCAATTTTTCCAATGTTCACAAGCCAAATTCATTTTCACTCATCCAAATGGCCACAACCCAACTACATCCACATAGTTACACTCAACCAAAACCAAACCTACCTCATCTACACAATTTCACCCAAAACTATCAAATTCCACACCTCAATTCCTCAAACCATATTATTCAATGACCAAACCAATTATTCACACATTCAATATCTAAAATCTAACCAATCTCTTATATCATCACACAATACACACATCAACTTACCTCCCTTACCTCTTTTCGGCCTCCGGCCCAAGATTCACGGCCTCCGGCCCAAATTCACAATTTAAATACATATTCCACAAACCAATATTCATTATCCAATTCATCAAATCCTCAACACACAAAACATACAAATTCACACAATTCTCAACCCAATCATTAATTTACATTATATATCAACTATGCATATTAGGACCAACTATTTACACAATCCAAACTTAATCCTAGGGGCATCTAGCCTAGGAATTCTCATCACACCACACGGTACTTAAATGAAACTTAAACCATATCTCTTGTAGCCAAAATAATTGAGCTTCTTCTTGAGAGTCTCCACCAACCCTTAGCTCCAAGCCTCACAAAGGCCTACAAGCAATATCAATCTTCCAATTGTGCACCAAAATTACCCAATACTCTAACATAATCAATTTTCACACTTATAATCAACCTAGGGTTCATGAAATTGATAAATCACAAGGGTTAGAGGGTTCCTTACCTTAACCCACGAAATTGGTTGATGGAACTCACCAATTGCTCATACTAGAGCACTCCTAAATAGCCAAAATCACAAAGGAGCTAGCTCATACTTACACCCTTGAGGAGCTAGCTCGGTTATACATAAAGGAGATTGTGAGACTCCATGGTGTACCTGCTACTATAATCTCTGATAGAGATCCTCGTTTCACTTCGAGATTCTGGGGTGCATTTCAGAAAGCTTTTGGAACCCGATTAAGCTTGAGTACAGCTTACCATCCTCAAACAGATGGTCAATCTGAGAGGATTCCGATATTGAGACTGATCAACTTAATATCGATTGTTTGGTGTGTATAGGAACTAGATGGCGCCTCGTGGACGCGGTAGAAGCCGTGAGAGAGGTCGTACTAATACTCGTGTATCGGAGACTACAATTTATAATTTTGTATAGTATTTTTTATATACTCATTTTATTATATTATTCTTTTGATAATTTAATAATTATTCTTACTCCAACTTATTCTTTTCGTCTAATGTTCTAGTGCGATTGTCTTTTGCCGCAATCATTTACAATGCATCACATCCATGAAATACTTCATCGAATTGTATTCACTGATTCGAGTTCTAACTACATGGATGTAAGCGTCCAAAGAAGAGGCAGTAAACTCTATTTTACCGAAGGATGGTTGAATCTACTCACATGTTATGACCAACCTAATGGAATGTGGGTAAAATTAGATTTCTTGGGAGGAGCTCGATTTTTTATTGAGGAATTGTTTCCACGTAGCTTTGTAGGCCAAGTTCAAGTTCCATCCCTTCCATGCTTTCTACGTCTGCCCAGAAATCTTCGAAGTGGAGCACATAATAAGATTGAATTCCCTCAATTTAAGTCCAGTTATGCTAAATTTGTGTCAAATTTGGATATGCAATTTCAACGATTGGTAATATATTTAAATTTTTTTATTTTAAATTTTTCGTTATTAAAATAATTTTATAACATATTGTGATTTTTTTTAGAAATTATCAGCTTTCTTTTGCATCAATGCAATGCCATTGAGGGGAATAAGGGTCAGTTTAGTTTTTTGATGTGGCAATTCTATACCTTGCGGTATTGCATGGATAGCGGATGATGAAGTTTATTTAACAAGAAGATGGTCTGAATTTGCATGAATTTGCACGAATTCTAAATGTCCAAACTTATGATGTTTTAGTTAGTTGTCGTTACGAAAATGACTCTAATCTATACGTGTCTAAGGACTAGAATATATTAAATATTATTTAAGTAATTTAGTTCTAATATTGGTATTTGATTAAATTCGTTTACATTAATTTAAATTTAAATTGTTGTCTCAATTTATATATTACGACTATTTTTATTGGAGATGTTATTTTTAAATGTTTTAATATAAGATTTCTTTTTTCTGATATTTAAGTTTTTTTTTTGAATATATGTATCACCTTTTTTTCTCTTTTTGTATTTTAGATTAGTAATGCAATTCTTAATAAAAGTGTACTTAAAAAAATAAAAAAATTAAAATATTACTATTTAAAGGAAAAAAAATGTACGTGAAAGAAAATAAAATGAAAAATTAAAATTGCTCTATTAAAAAAATTGTATACAGTTTGCGTATGAATAGGGCTAGGATTGGAGACTATATATCGATAGCAAACATAAAAGCTTATTGCACGCATTGTGGAATAAAATATATATATATATATATAAAAGAAAATAATTATAATAAAAAAGTATTTAATATATGTGATTTAAAT
>NC_029786.2:13052812-13059534 GCF_000816755.2 Arachis ipaensis
TTTTTCTTCTGCTTTAATTAGTGGATAATAATAATAATAATAATAATAATAATAATAATAATAATAATAATAATGTATGGACACACACAAGATTAATTACTTAACAAATTAAATTTTAATTATTATGTTTTATTTTCTTTTTTATTTTTTATTCATTAGTTATTTTACTTTTTATATTTACAGTAAATATTGAATGTAAAAAAGAAAAAAATAATATTGATTGTTTTATTTATTTATCTGCTTCTTATAAAACAACAATATTATATATATTTATATATCTCTTCTTTTAGTTCTTTCCTAAAAATATTAGCACATAATTAATGTAGATAATATATATATTGAGCAAGTATCTCTATTGAATTAATCATAAAGGTTAATAAAAGATAATGGCATAATTTTTACCTAATTGTAGCAAATATCTCCATTAAAAATATTGGCTAATTATTACTGTGTACAATGAGTGTGTGTGTGTGTGTAGATATATATAAGGAGTAATAGTGAATTGTAACAATTATTTATCATCTAGAAAATTCGTACCTCAGACATAATTCTTTTTCTGTTTATTATTTTTCATACCTAACGGCCTACGATTCTATCAATAGTATTACCTATGGTAAATTATGTAATGAAAAAGTTTGGAAAATAAAAGCAAGAGTAACGAGTAAAGATGGTCTGCGAGTGCTGTTGCAAGATCACGGACACTTGGAAGATAACTACACGATGAATGTGGTATATAGAGAAGTTTTTAAGAGCTTATAATGAAAAGGTAATAACGAAATCTCTTAATTAAATTTATTAAGTTATTAAATTTTATTACTATCAATTTAAAAAATTGACAAATTCTAGGTGCTAATGAGTAATGCATTCTTATTATACATTTACCGCTTGAGAATATTAGAATTATCATAAAAATCCGTATTATTTTATTTGCCTGATAAAAAATTTTATAATTACATTAATCATATAATTTTGTATACTAACAATGATATAGTATTGTTTCAGGTATATATTTTGCAGGCATCAAAGGATAGTATTGAGTTGTTATTTAGTGGGTGATAAACCACTATTTTATGGTTTATCTTGTGCTCAATTAGGTGGTTTTTATCAACTCTTTACCCACTTATTCATACTATTCGCATGGTTTTACATTAGTCTTCCTAATTATGTGCTTTGATTGAAAACATGCTTCTTTGGCCTTAAGTTCCCTATGTTTGATCCTCTCTTATTAATATTAGATGCCTTGATATGTGTGTTAAGTATTTTCAGAGATTATAGGGCAGGAATGACTCAGAGGATGGAAAGGAAGCATGCAAAAGTGGAAGGAATACAAGAAGTTGGAGAAATTGCTAAGCTGTCCAGCCTGACCTCTTTGCACTCAAACGACTATAACGTTAGCTACAGAGGTTCAAATGAAGCGGTTCCAGTTGCACTGGAAAGCTAACATCCGGGGCTTCGATTTGATATATAATATGTCATAGTTGCCCTGAAGCTAGGTGACGCGAACGCGTGCTCCACGCGGATGGGTCGCAGTTTCGAAAATCAGCGTGGCAGATTTCTTCTCCAGCGATTTCTGGGCTGTTTTCGACCCAGTTTTCGGCCCAGAAAACACAGATTAGAGGCTATAAAGTGGGGGAATCCATTTATTCATAAGAATAAGTTCATAATACACAATTTTAGGATTTAGATGTAGTTTTTAGAGAGAGAGGTTCTCTCCTCTCTCTTAGGATTTAGTTTTAGGATTTAGGATTATTTCTTCTTCATCACAGGTTCAATGTTCCTCTTATTTATTTTCTACTTTTATTATATACTTTTAATTATTATTTATCTTTTCAATTTGACTTATGCTACATTCATGTTATGATTTTCTTAATTAATATTATTGGAGGTATTTCAGATTTAAGATTGGTTTGCTTTATTTTATATTGATGCTTTTAATTTAATTTAGATATTTTCTCCCTTTTGGCTTTGGTTAAGTAATTGGTAACGCTTAAGCTGTCAAATAAAATAGTGGTTGAAATTGGGAGTTGCTCCAATAACTCTAGTCTTTCCATAGGAATTGACTAGGACCTGAGGATTAAGCTAATTAATCCACTTGATTTACCTTCATAGTTAGAGGTTAACAAAGTGGGATTAAAATCAAATTCTCATCATAATTGATAAGGATAGGACTTTCAATTCTAATACCTTGCCAAGAGTTTATTTTATTATTATTATTTTATTTTTCTTATCATTTAACATACTGGTTCCTTACTTTCAAAACCCCCAATTTACAAGACTCATAACCAATAATAAGAACATACTTTCCTGCAATTCCTTGAGAAGACGACCCGATGTTTAAATACTCGGTTATCAATTTTAAAGAGATTTGTTACTTGTGACAACCAAAACTTTTGTAAGAAAGGTTGATTGCTTGGTTTAGTAACTATACTTGCAACGAGAGTTTACTATAACTTCTAAACCATCAATCTTCTGTTCTTTCAAAACGGCGCCGTTGCCGGGGAATTACAAACGTGTGCCTTATTATTGGTTATTGTAAATATTTGCTTTTTGCTTGTTTATTTATTTTTATTTTTGTTTTTATTTTTACTTTTTCAAGAAAACAGTAGTACTTGCATTAATCTTTGAGGAACAGCAGAGCTCCACACCTTAATCTATGGAGTGTAGAAACTCTACCGTATGAAAATACATAAGTGAAGGTCCAGGCATGGCCGTGTGGTCAGCCCCTCTGATCTAAGAACCAGACGTCCAAAGATTATCAAAACAATAGTAAGAGGTCCTATTTATAATAAACTAGCTACTAGGGTTTACATGAGTAAGTAATTGATGCATAAATCCACTTCTGAGGCTGAAAATACCTGAAATCACAGAAAAACACACAAACTCATAGTAAAGTCCAGAAATGTGAATTTAACACAAAATCTATTAAAAACATCCCTAAAAGTAACTAGATCCTACTAAAAACATACTAAAAACAATGTCAAAAAGCGTATAAATTATCCGCTCATCACTTATCTTATTTCAAAAATCAAATTTCAAAATTTTAAAATTGAAAAATCAAAATTCAAAATTTAAAAATTCAAATTTCAAATTTCAAAATTTTAAATTTCAAAATTCGAATTTCAAAATTTAAAAACTCAAAATTCAAAATTTAATTTTTCAAATTCAAAAATTTTAATTTCAATAACCTTTTAATTTGAATTTTTTTTATTTTCGTTTTTAATTTTTATTAGCTACCATGAATTCTTACCCCTCTCGCTTTGAGTTTGGTTCCAATGTTGTTGCAATGAATGGAAATTATAACAGGAACATGCATCAATATTTTCCATCTCCATATCCATCAATCCAAGAGCACTATGATCCTACTTATGATAGCCGAGCGCAACAAGAATCAAGGGATCGTCTCACGAAAACATGTGCAAAACTTCAAGCAACCCTTCACCAACTGGATCAAGCGATAAATCGATTACCTTCACGATGTTCGGACACTCAAGGAACCCCCATGGCCTCATGTGGGCAATCTAATGAAGAACGTAGTATGAAGGAGATATTAGAAACTCCGGTGGACAGTGAGCAGCACGATTTTATATTGAAACAATTGGAAGAAGCTACGCCTGCCATTGAGGAGGAAGAAGTGGTTGAAGACTTAGGAGATGCAGAACTTCCATGGGAAACTCCAGCCATAGAACCTCCTTCAAAGACGTTTGATATTGATGTTGAGGAGGGTGTACAACCTCCAAGGCATATCATGGCTAAAGACTTTGAAGAGGTTGATCAAGAGATGGAAATTCAAGAAGAAAAAGCACTACCTCCCATGCCCTTGGTAAGTAATGAAGAAGAGATTGAATTGGAAGAAAGCTACCAAGAGGAAGAGGTTGAAATTAAAGAAGTTTGCAAAGAGGTGGAAGTTGTCAAAGAGCACAAGGGAGTAGAGCTTGAAATCACCTTGCCAAAGTTATTGGAGACTCCTCCCCCTAAGTTGCCATCATCCTTCACAACATTCAAGTGGGTAAAATGCATATCCCTTAGCTTTCTAATCCCACTTGAATATGGGCTACTGGAGACGGATGGTCAACTTAGAGCTCTTTGTGGCATTAAGAGTAAGAGGAAGATGGCCAGTGGTAAGAATTGTCCTGCAAGGTTCATTATGGTTGGAAGCTTTAAGTTTAAACGCAAAGGTTGGTGTAAAGCTCAACTGAATGGGTCTAGGAAGTTGTTTGGCCACTTTAGTGAGAATTCAGATTGCTTGCTACCCAGATGGAATCATAATGATCAACACAAAGACGGGTGTAAAAGCAAAGTTTGGGACCCCGGAATTCATTCCAGCAATCAACACTCATGGGGTCTTGTCACTTGCTTCAACTTGCTTGAAGACTTTCTACGCTTAATTTGGGACCCCGGAGGTTACTGGAAGTACAAACATTGGTGGAGATTCCTGGATGAGTTCAAGCACAAGCCACCATAACAAAGGACTCACCAAATGTCCAACTTAAGGACTCTAACTAAAAGTGTTAGGTGGGAGACAACCCACCATGGTATGATCGGTCTTTTTTTCATTTTTATTTAGTTTTATTTGTTTTCAAGTTTTATTTTATTTTATTATATTGAACCTGGAGTTTTGCATAACATTCATATTAGCATTGCATTTTGCATTTTCATGCATAAAAAAAAAAAACACACGCACGCACGCGACACAGCAGCGTCGCTGACGTGTCCGTGTCACCAGTGCGTTTTGAAGAAAAGAATTGAACAGAGAGTCACGCAAGAGCATGGCTGGAGGCGTGCCTTTGGCACAAATCACCCCACGCGACCGCGTCGCTGACGCGTCCGTGTCACATGGGAAACATGCCCTCCACGCGTCCGCGTCACTCACGCGGCCGCGTGACCTGGAAATCGACGTAAGAAAGGATGCACGACCGAAAGTTGTGCTAGAGTGGTGTTGGACTGGTGCTGTACGCACAATTCTTACCACGCGGACGCATGCCTCACGCGCCCGCGTCATATCCCAATGATGGCCACTCACGCGATCGCGTCAACCACGCGAACGCGTCACCTTGAATTTTGGCAATACTAAGTTTTGAACAGAGAGTTGTGCGAGCGCGAGGCTGCCCTCGCGCCAGTAGCACAAAACGCGTCACGCGTCCGCGTGACCGACCCGACCACGTCGATTAATTTAAGCGCAAGTCACGCGACCGCGTCACTCACGCGTCCGCGTCGCTTGCGCCGCACAGCTTATCCTAATTTGCCAAATATCTTATCTTTTCTTCCCCAATCCTAATTTCTCCTCCCTCCTTTCTCACTTACTTCTTCTTCCCTTCTTTTCCTTCTTATTCTTCTTATCTCTCATTTTATTTTACTTAATTTTTTTGCATATTTCATTCATTGCATCTTAATTTTGTGCACATTTTTATTTCTTTTCTAAATTCATTATTTTTCCTTTGGTGTTAAAATTTTCTTATTTAACTGTTGCATCTTCTCTTGAATTATTTTGGGTGCTTAGTGACTTGTTTTATTCTGGATAGGTAATATTATTTTTATCAATGTCAATCTTTTATACCTGTATTACTTTTACATTGACATGAATTTATATTATCTCTCCTTACCTACACTCTCTTCCCTATTTTTGCAAATTTTTGCACTCTTGATTTGCCATGTACTTCTACTATTTTCTCATTTGCATGTTGTAGCTACCATGTAATTGAGACCCTCATTATCTGGCATTAACCCAACCATATTTTATTTTATCTTTATTTTTGAGTTACTGTTCTTCTTTTTCTCTTCTTTCAGGCTGGCCACCGAAGATGGAAAAAGGGAGAAACTTCTACAAGGGGAGACAACCAAGTCCATCTGCACAATCCTTGAAGAAAAGCATCAGTTGGAACAACCCGTCCACCTGCACATCTCAGCATGCACCGAGGACGGTGCAATCTTTAAGTGTGGGGAGGTCGATACCGATCTCCATGGGTTAGTTATTTTCTTCTCAACACCAATATTTTATTTTCCTTGTTAGTTGTTGCATTTGCATGTTTGATTGCATGCTTATTTGATTTTGTTCATCTTTTACCACTTGGTTGAAGTAATATTTTCTCTTTCAAGAAACCTTTTAAGAGTATTTCACTAATTTGAATAAAATTTAATGTTACACTTGTTTGAAGAAATATTATACTGGAACATGGTTCAGAGCTCGAACACACAAAACCTGTGAGATTTTTGAGCCTATTTGAATTGGTTGCATTTTACCAACCAATATTTTATTTTTGGTGTGTATTTTTTCTCTCTAAAATTGTGATCTTTGTCTTGCTTAATTCTATATTTCCATGGTTTGATGTATGCATACACTTACATGATTGAGGCCTTTGTTTCACTGAGCTTACATACCCATATGGCCTTACCCTTTCATTATTCTTTGCAAACCAATGTTGAGCCTATTATACCCATTTGTTCTTTACTTTAGCACATCATTAACTCTAAGCGAAAAACAATAATGTCCTTAATTTGAATCCTTGGTTAGCTTAGACTAGTGAGAGTGCTTATGAATTAAGTATGGGAAAAGTTGAATTTGGAAACATTTGGTTTGAGAATTGAGTATGTTAGAATTTTCTAAAAATGTGAAAAAAAATGTTTAGGACATGATTCATGCATCCAATAATTTAATCATATGCATTGAGAAAAATAAAAGAAAAAAAAAAAATATATATATATATATATATAAAGTGAAAAAAAAA
>NC_029786.2:13061985-13066997 GCF_000816755.2 Arachis ipaensis
GTGAAAGCAATGCATATGTACTGTACTTGAAATTAGAATGTATGAATATGTGGAAAACATGGTTAATGGATAGTTAGATGTGGTATTATGATTACATGGATTGTCTAAAGTTAGGTGGAAAGTTTAAGTTAATTAAGGATTCAGATTTTAGTCCACTTGGCCAAATACAATCCCACCTTGACCCTAACCCCATTACAACCCTTAAAAGACCTCTTGATATGTGTATCTGTGCATTAAATTTATGTTGATTGTTAGATGAAGAGCAAGCCTTAGAAAGCAAGGTTAGTAGAGAATTGAGAGAATCAAACCTAAAACACTTGAGTGATTAGAGTGTATACACTACCAGTGAGGGTTCGATGCTCAATTCCTTGTTCCCTGCTTCCATGAGCTATTTTCTTCCTGCAAGTCTATTTGTACTTCATTTTCATGATTTAAATTAGTGAAATCCAATTCATATTTCTTCTTGAAGGATTTGTTTACTTTTAACTAAGTAGGTAGAAACATTTTGCATGTAGTTGCATTCATATAGATAGGTTGCATTTCATACATTCTACCATTCCTCTTCACCCCTTTATAGTTTCTCTTGAGCTTAGCATGAGGACATGCTAATGTTTAAGTGTGGGGAGGTTGATAAACCACTATTTTATGGTTTATCTTGTGCTCAATTAGGTAGTTTTTATCAACTCTTTACCCACTTATTCATATTATTCGCATGGTTTTACATTAGCCTTCCTAATTATGTGCTTTGATTGAAAACATGCTTCTTTGGCCTTAAGTTTCCTATGTTTGATCCTCTCTTATTACCATTATATGCCTTGATATGTGTGTTAAGTGTTTTCAGATATTACAGGGCAGGAATGGCTCAGAGGATGGAAAGGAAGCATGCAAAAGTGGAAGGAATACAAGAAGTTGGAGAAATTGCTAAGCTGTCCAGCCTGACCTCTTTGCACTCAAACGGCTATAACTTTAGCTACAGAGGTCCAAATGACGCGGTTTCAGTTGCACTGAAAACCTAACGTCCGGGGCTTCGATTTGATATATAATATGCTATGGTTGCCTTGACGCTAAGTGACGCGAATGCGTGCTTCACGCGGACGCGTCGTAGTTCCGAAAATCAGCGTGGCAGATTTCTTCTCCAACAATTTCTGGGCTGTTTTCGACCCAGTTTTCGACCCAGAAAACACAGATTAGAGGCTATAAAGTGGGGGAATCCTTTGTTACTTGTGACAACCAAAACTTTTGTAAGAAAGGTTGATTGCTTGGTTTAGTAACTATACTTGCAACGAGAATTTACTATAACTTCTAAACCATCAATATTCGGTTCTTTCAGTGGGTTTAAATTATTTATTATTTATTGGAGAACTTTTTGCATTAGAATTCTCTAATAATTTGTTGTTATTTTCATCTGATTTTGATATGTTCTTACACATATAACAATGATGGTTTCAGTGGCTAAGAGAAGGGGGGTTGAATCTTAGCCCCCTTTTTACGTTGCTAACACTTGCTGAACTCAGAGGAGACTTTTCTGTTTTTGCTCGTCACTGGACACGAGCAACTTTGTTTTGTCTCGTCCCTAGCCACGAGATAATATTAGTTTTTGCTCCTGTGCAGTAGAAATAGAAATGTAGGAGAGAAGAGTTGAAGATTACATCCAGATATATCCTGGTTCAGCTGCTAAGTGCAGTGCAGCCTACATCCAGTCTCCATCACAAACATGATGGAATTTCACTATAATCAATCTGATTACAACTTGTAAAGTGCTAACCCAACTTACAAGGGGATTCCCACAAAATCATGAAACACAACATAGATGAACAAAGGAACTCTAAGACATCTATGGCTTTTTCTTTTAATTTTGCACTCTCTGCCTTTTTCCGCTCTATGGCTTTTTCATTACAAACCTCACTGTTTGCCTTTTACCATGAGACTCAAGACATGATGCATAGGAAGCTCTCATAGAAAATTAACCATGGGCTTGGTTGTAAGCAACATTAAGCTTGGCCCAACAATATAAAATTTCAGCCACTTAGTATATACTCATGCAACAAGGCTGGTTATTGGGCTTAAGCCAGAAATTCATTTTTCGGCCCAATATAAAAACCTGCAACAAAAATTATTTATTCAAATCAGATTATTAATTTTTGCAGTTAATTATTTTTAATAATGTTTAGCCATCATAAATATTAATCAAGAGTTTTCCAAACTCATCAATCTCCCCCTTGATGACAAACATTATTAAAATTGAAATGGGAAAAATTTAGAGAATGAGTAAAGAATACTCCCTTTGATTTGAATTTCTCCCCCTTTCAAAATGTCACAATGCTCCCCCTTGATGTATGCTTATGTTACCAAGGGAAGCACTCAACCTGTAACATTTTTAAATCAAGCTTCAAGTAGTAATGTTATTTAGCATATTTTATGATGCTAAATGCTTGATTTATGAGCAGTTTTAATTGATAATCAAAAACTTATTTGATATCATAAACTGATTTACTGCTCAAACTATTTTCATACAAAAATTATCAAAATGTTTTTCAAATCCTTTCCTGTTAAAAATATCAGAGCAAAACAACATGATGGAAAAGTATTTGAGCAAACAAACAGGGCAGTTTTATTACATAGTTTAAAGGAACTGCCAAAAATAAGTTTTTAATCCAAAAAGTTTATCAATGATGAATCAGTAATCAGGCATAATTCAACCATCATTATAAACCAAATGCCAAATGATCATTAATTAATCCTGATAAACTAAGCAGCGACCATAATGAATGCATTATGATAAACTAAGCAGCAACCATAGTGAATGCAATAACAACATGCATTCTTTGAACAAGGGTGATCATGAATTTTCAATTTTGAAAATTTCATCCCCTGTTCCCCTGTTTTTCTCCAGCCCCTGTTTCGTTCCAATTTCAATTTTGGAACCTTAAATTCCTCCCCCTTTTGTCATCATGGGGGCACCTGCACAAAACATTGATATAGAAAACAGAATATGCCATATAACAGTCCAAAACATAACCAAATGGTGTCATCAAAGTATCACCTAGGTAGCTAGTGTCAATTGCAATCCTAACAAAAAAACAAAAGAGCTAATTGAGCCAAATTGTGCCAATATCAAATAGTAACCAGAGAGTTAATCATCAAAGAGATTAAAGTAAGGCTCCTCCTCGGCGCCATCACTGCCAGCTTCTTTTTCAAGGCTTTCCAACATTAGGCTGACCCTCTCTTGACATTTCTTCCATGCCAATTCATTCTCATAAGCAAGCTTGCGGGCAGACTTGTGAAATTGAACCATGAGATCGGACATATTGGTGAATTCTGTGAGAATCTCTCTGAGGGAACCAATTGTCTTTGAGGATTCTGGGCGGCCTTCAAAGTCATCATCAGATTTCTTTCCTCTTTTTGCAGCTCCGCCTGCTCTAATCATGGAAACACGGTTCTCTACATCCTCATTGGTTAAATCTACCTTAAAGTACTCAAAAATGCACGTAAGAAACATTCCATAAGGTAGATTGGCCTTTTTTGTACTTTTCACAGACTCCCACATGTGACGAATCATAATATAGCTAAATGAAATAGGAGTTGAAGTAACTAAAGCAAATATTATGAGACAATCAGATACAGTTACCCTGTTGTGAGAACCACTTTGAGGAGTGAGAATGTGAGTTATGATGCGATGCAGCAGAGAGTTAGTTGGACCCAAAGCCTTATGGGTCGGAATAGTTCCATCTAGGCCAGACAGATTTTCACAGATTTGATGAATCACTTGCTTGTATGTAATTCCTACATGTGAGTCCCATTTATCACTCATATAAACCTTTGGCCCTTCATCAATGTATCCAAGGGCAGAAGAGATTGTTTCAGAATCCAGTATGATCTGAACCCGTTTCACATAAGAGTGAAGGCTGCCATCAATAAACCTTAGATTCGCATAGAACTGCCTAACCAGCCCTGGGTACACCATTTTATGAATATGAAGCAGAGGTGACCATTTAAGACCTTCAAACATGGGCTGTAAATCGAGTCCTTTGGATGCCAGAGATTTTAGATTCACTAGATAAGAGAGACACAAATGCCGTTTCACTAGGACGTCATTGTGGAATTCAAAAGCAGCACACGTAGAGAACCTGGAAGGATCGAAATGTGAGTGTTGTTTGTGAAACTTGTTCTTGAACTCCAAGGTTCGCGGGTTCTCTGGTCTCATGGAACTCGAAACCCTTCGTCTTCTTGGAACTCTTTCCGGATGCATGTGGAGAAGGTTCCCTAAATCAAGGGATTAGTTGGAAGGAAATATTTGATTTGACAACATGCTTCTTCCAACAAGATTTGATGAGACAACCAAGGGATTTTGTTGATTTAATTTTTTTTTTTTAAAAGAAATGAAACTAACAAAACTGTCATGGTGGGGTCAAAGAATTTTTGGTGGGGCCCATAAAATTCGAATTCTGCGTTGCCTCCCCCTTGACCACAGCTTTTCCATTCTGCCATTTATTGTTTCTCGTCCAAACCTACGAGCAAAAACTTATCAGAATCAAATATTCACAAATTTTCAATGAAACTTAAATCAAACATTCCCAAACTTTTTCTCAAGGTACAGAATCTGTCTTCACAGAGGGGTTTTGTAAAAATATCAGCAATTTGATCTTCTGATTTTACAAATTGAATATCAATAGTACCCTTTTGCACATGTTCCCTAATAAAATGATACTTTATCTCAATGTGCTTGGTTCTTGAGTGCAAAACAGGATTTTTTGAAATATTTATTGCACTCATATTATCACAAAATAGGGGTATACTATTGATTTTTAATTTGTAATCTTCCAATTGTATTTTTAACCAAATTAATTGGGTGCAACATGCAGATGCGGAAATATATTCTGCTTCAGCGGTGGATAAAGCCACTGTGGCTTGTTTCTTGCTTGACCACATGTTGAGTGAGCTTCCAAGGAAGCAACACATGCCGGACGTGCTTCTTCTATCCACTCTATCTCCCGCATAATCTGCATCATAAA
>NC_029786.2:13067090-13097182 GCF_000816755.2 Arachis ipaensis
GGAGCAAAAGACTCATCAAAATCTATACCCTCTTCTTGATCGTAACCTTGGGCCACTAATCTAGCCTTGTTACGAACAACTTGTCCATCCTCACCAAGTTTATTTTTAAAGACCCACTTAGTACCCGTTACCTTCATACCATCTGAATAAGGTACTAATGTTCAAACCTCATTCTTGTCGAATTGAGCTAGCTCCTCTTGCATGGCCTTGACCCATGATGGATCTTCAAGGGCTTGTTTGACATTGTTGGGCTCCATTTGTGACAAGAGAGCAAAGTTGCTAGGTTTGGTTTGCCTTTTGGTGGAGGATCTTGTTGTTACACCATGAGAGGGATCACCAATGATGAAGTCATGAGGATAACCCCTCATAGACTTCCATTCTCTAGGTTTTCGGCCGGGTGTTGAACTTTGATGAACTTCTGGTGGTCTCACTGTTTCAGTTTCTCGTGTCTGCTCTGGAGATAAAATGGAAGTTTCTCCTATAATCTGACGAGATAAAACTGGGCTGACAGATTCTTCATTTTGCACAGATTTGGGATTTTCATTACTTGTTGCAGCCTCTTCACAATCTGAATCAATATCCTTCACAATACTGGGAATTAAGTTAGAATCACAAAAAGTAACATGTATGGATTCCTCTATTGTCCTATGCTCCTTGAGATAAACCCTATAGGCCTTACTTGTGGTGGAATATCCAACAAACATTCCTTCATATGATTTTGGATCAAATTTTCCAAGGTTTTCCTTATTATTAAGCACAAAACATTTGCATCCAAAAATATGAAAGTATTTAAGATTTGGAGGGGTTCCTTTCCATAGCTCATAAGGTGTTTTCTTTAACCCTTTTCTAATGATTGTTCTATTCAAAATATAACATGCTGTGTTCACAGCCTCAGCCCATAAGAATTTAGGAATTTCACTCTCACATAACATAGCCCTAGTCATTTCTTGAAGGCTTCTATTCCTTCTTTCAACCACCCCATTTTGTTGGCGGGTTCTAGGACATGAAAAATTATGAGAAATCCCTAAGTCATCACAAAATTTTTCAAAATCTTGATTTTCAAATTCTCTTCCATGATCACTTCTTAAATGGGCAATTTTCAAATCCTTTTCATTTTGAATTTTCTTACAAAGGGTGGAAAAATCATGAAAAGCATCATTCTTATGAACAAGGAAAAGTACCCAACCAAATCTAAAGTAATCATCTACCACCACAAGACCATAATGTTTACCTCCTAAACTTTGAGTTCTAGTAGGACCAAAAAGATCAATATGTAACATTTCCAATGGCCGTTTGGTTGAGATTCCATCTTTTGATTTAAAAGAGGATTTTACTTGTTTGCCTAATTGACAAGCGTCACAAGTAAGATCCTTATCAAACTTGATGTTTGGGATCCCTCTAACCAAATTTCTTTTAACTAGCTTAGAAATTTGATACATGTTAGCATGTCCCAACTTTCTATGCCAAAGCCATTTTTAAGATTCAAAATATGTGAAGCATGTTACATTTTGTTCCTTTAAATCCTCAAGAGTTAATCCATACACATTGTTGCATCTTTTAGCTTCAAGAAGAACATTTCCAGTTTTTTCACACACAACTAAACAAACAGATTTCTTAAAGATAACTTCAAAACCCAAATCACAAAGTTGACTAACACTAAGCAAGTTATGTTTCAAGCCATGTACAAGGAGAACATCATTTATACAAGAAGAAAAGTTTTTACCAACTTTCCCAACAGCCACAATTTTTCCTTTTGCATCATCACCGAAAGTGACAAGTCCTCCATCATAGTCATCAAGTTTTATGAAGAAGGTTGCCTTTCCGGTCATATGCCTAGAGCATCCGCTGTCCATATACCACACATTTTCCTTCCTTTTGGATGCTAGGCACACCTACAAAACAATGCTTAAGTAACCTTAGGTATCCAAATCTTTTTGGATCCTTTTACGTTAAACCATCTTCTATGTCCTAATCCATTGTAATCAAAAACAATTTTATAAACCTTGTCACCAACCATTCTTTCACTGAAAAAGCATTGAATGGGAAAGTGTCCATTCCGATTGCATAGTCTACAAAATCTTGGAGTTGCCTTTTTGTTAAAGTAGGTGGGATCTTGAAATCTTGTGTCATTAGAAGATGAAGCAATATTTTCAAAATGTGAATTTTCAGATTTATGAAACCCCAACCCAGCCTTATCATAAAGAGGTTTTTGACTAGCCAAGATGTGATTTAAACTTTCAGAACTTTGTGAAAATTTGGCCAAGTCTTCCTCAAGTCTTTTAACCTTTTTAAGCAACTCTTCATTTTGTTTAAAACAGTCCACATATGCAAGAACACAATGGTTACTTTCACAGCTCCTAACTTGGGCTCTTAACTGCTTATTTTCTTCAACAAGATCACAAGCAGTTTCGGCCTCTCTCACTTTTTCTTTTAGAAAACTGTTTTCGGCCTTAAGAATGGTAATTTGCTGTTCAAGTTCTTGATTTTCAAGCAGAAAACATCTTATTTTTTTAGAAAGGTGGTCTATCATAAGATGGAGATCTTCAGTATTAGGGTTATGAAAGACTACCTGATCTATGTGGTCTGCCATGAGACATGTTTGTGACTTGGTCTCGGTTTCTTCATCATCATCATCAGAGTCATTCTCCAAGTCTTCCCATGTGGCCATCAGTCCTTTCTTCTTTCTTTTTTTCGCCTTTTCCTCCTTCTTCAGCTTGGGACAATCAGATTTGAAATGCCCCATTTCCTTGCAATTGTAACAAATTACTTTGCTCAAGTCTTTCTTCATCCTCCTTGAGCTGCTGCCTTTGCCTTTGAGCTTTGCCATTTTCCTGAATTTTTTTGCAAATAAAACAAACTCATTTTCAGAAGAGTTATCACTGGATTCATCATCCAGAGGGTTAGTCACAGAAGAAAATGCAATTCCTTTCTTTTTTGTATCTTTTTTCAAATAGGTATTTTCAAAAGCAAGAAGATTTCCTCTCAAACCATCAAGTGTCATGGAGTCTAAGCTACTGCTCTCAGAAATAATTAAAGCTTTAGTTTCCCACTCTTTTGTGAGACATCTTAACACTCTTCTCACTAGCACAGAATCAGAATGTGTAATTCCCAGAGCATCTAAGCCAACAATGATAGCATTGAACCGTTCGAACAGTTCATCAATGGACTCTCCTTCCTTCATTGCAAACATTTCATATTCTCTATTTAGCATATCTGTCCGAGTCTTCTTGACAATGGTGGTTCCTTCATGGGTGATTTGCAATTTGTCCCAGATTTCCTTTGCCGTTGTGCATCTTGATACCCGTCGGTACTCCTCGAAGCTGATAGCACAATTGAGCAGATTTATTGCCTTGGCATTTAACTCCACCTTCTTCCTATCTTCCTCGGTCCATCTTGCTTCTGGTTTGAGAGAAACAACTCCTTCTGCACTCGTGGTAGTTGAAAATTGAGGTCCTTCGAGAATAATCTTCCAAAGTCTGTAATCCACTGCTTGTACGAATATCTTCATCCTCTCCTTCCAATAGGTATAATTTTTTCCATTGAAAAGAGGGGGTCTGTTGCTTGATTGTCCTTCAGTTAGATTATAAGACACCACATTTGCGCCACTATTTTCTGCCATGAGGATCTTTACTCCAAGCTGCAAAGCTTGATCTCTTTGAGACCAAGCTCTGATACCAATTGATGGTTTCAGTGGCTAAGAAAAATCGGTTCGGCCACAAAGAGAGAGAAGAGATAACCATGCATTAACCAACATGCAATTACCTCTAGTCCTTTCTTGATCATCACCCTTCATCAATCCGAGCTCTCCATCCTTGGCTTGCTCTCCAAGATGGAATTCTGGCCCTTGATGCTTCATGATGATGATGACTTCATCTGCTTCAATCTCTGCCTTCAACCATCACTTCGCCACTCTAGCTACTCCCTGTGGTGGTTGAGCAGAATCAAAGACAAGCCATGCTTCAAGAATCTCCCTTGCTGGCCGAGATCTTCTTCTTCCTTTTTGAGCATGCAAAGCTCAAGATAACCTCACCAAATCTGACCATATTTGGTAAGTATCTTAGCCATGGCTCATTTTTATTTTAGTATGTTTTCTTGCCATCATTAGCTTGATGGTCTTGATGCATGCAACTTCATTTCGGTAGCTCCATGTAGCTTCCATGGCTTTCTTTGTTTTCTGGATATTGACCGAAAAGAAGAGAGAGATGAGAGAAAATAAACAGCTTGAAGCAAAAGCAATTCAAATGTAATAAACCAATTAGTTGGTGAAAGTTGCTTTTACTTCCCTAGCTTAGAGTGGCGTGTAGTCATTACACCCATCAATCAATTCAGATGAACTTTTCTCTCTCATGTTCCCCATGCATTAATTAACAATGTAATAGATTTTGAAATCCATCACATGGTTAAGGCTTGGTTCCGTTGGAAGCACTTTGCTTTCACTTTTCTTTGGTTTCGGACCAAGGTAGGAACAATTCATTACTTAATAGAATTTGGGCTTGTAATATTGAAATTAAAACTGGCCCATTTGGTTAACATTTGCTTTCCTGATGAGTTGTGTAGCGGATCAAGCATAGGAAGCTCTCATAGAAAATTAACCATGGGCTTGGTTGTAAGCAACATTAAGCTTGGCCCAACAATATAAAATTTCAGCCACTTAGTATATACTCATGCAACAAGGCTGGTTATTGGGCTTAAGCCAAAAATTCATTTTTCGGCCCAATATAAAAACCTGCAACAAAAATTATTTATTCAAATCAGATTATTAATTTTTGCAGTTAATTATTTTTAATTATGTTTAGCCATCATAAATATTAATCAAGAGTTTTCCAAACTCATCAAACAATTTATTGGTGGATTTAGGTATTACTAGATTATTTATGGTCACATTCAGTATATATGTCTGATTTATTGAAGAAACTAGATTACTAAAACCGGTTAATAACTATTTTAGAGTTAATACAATTAATACTAAATTAAGAAAAAACAAACAATGCATAATTCATTACTTTTTTATTAGTCAAATTATTATAATTCAAATTAATTTTAACAAAACAACTTAAAATTTTAATTTTAATTTTATCACGTGCATGGCACGGGTAATTACACTTGTCTTGCATCAATAATATCCCAAATAGGTATGTAACTAAAACATAGAAAAATTAATAAATTAGTTACAAAATAAAGAATATTATTCATGCATTAATAAAATAAAAAAAAAATAGTTAGGCAATTTACCTTGTCTCAACTCCTTAAAATGCACCTCGTATTTTCTCCTTCGCATTTTTTATTTCTTCATAAATAAACTCCATTACCGGCTTTTCTTTTGAATCCACCATACGAAGCACATGAAGAAGATGGTAGGTATCCCTCAAGCAAATCACCACCTCTTTCCAAAACATCTTATCCAACGCCACACTTGCAATTATTTTTCCATCTTTTGTCTTTGCAAACTTACTAGAAGTCCATTGATCGGGAAAAAAAAATATTCTTATTAAGGAACCTTTGTTGTCATTGAGGCATCCCAAAGTAAGGTAGGAAGTTGCAAAACGGGTCATACCAGGCCTCATCAAATCTTTTCCTTTGGTGTGGATGTGTAGTAGTGAAATGAGAGCAGTCCTAGCATATATGTAAGTAGTAATCTTTCTACCTCTATAAATCGTGTCTTTGTGAAGTGTTGCTTTTTTCTCCAAGTCTTCTAACATTAAGTCAGTGCAATGTGCTGCGCAAGGCGTCCAAAATAACTTTTTCCTCTTTTTCATTAGCATTTCTCCTACAGCTTTGTAATTAGCCGCATTGTCGGTGACAACTTGAATGACATTTTCTTCACCAACCTCTTCAACCACATCGTCTATCATTTTAAAAATTTTGTCAGCTGTCTTAGTAATATGAGAGGCATCAATAGATTTCAAAAACACAGTCCATTTAGGACTATTAACCAAAAAATTTAGGATGGTCCGTCTTCTCTTATCTGTCCAACCGTCAGTCATTATTGTACAACCAACTTGCTTCCAATATGTTCTATGTTCTTCTAGTGATTGTTGAACAAGTTCCATGTGTTTCTTCAAAAGAGGAAGCCTTAATTCATGGTAGGAGGGTGGCTTGAATCCTATTCTATATCTTACAGCTTTCTTAAATATTCTGGTGTATTCCTCGCTCCTTGATACGTTGAAGGGGATACCATTATTATAGAAAGAAACAATAATCTCTAAACATACTTCCTCCCTCAAATTCTTCTTAAATATATTGTTGATTGTTGATTGAGTACTAATGCACGTTTTCTTGAATATGTTTTCCTCCAATTCTTTTCCCTTTCTTTTTTCAGCAGCAGTGTCACCTTCTGCAACAGCTCCAGCTGGGCTTGCTCCACCCATATTTGTTTTCTTAATCAAATTCACTTGTAACCCACTCACAACATCTCACATTTGCTTTTTAACTTCATCAGTAATAGCTGTACAAGCTCCAACATCTTTTTGAGCTTCCACTAAGTGGTGTTTCAATCTATAAACTCCTGAAAAAATCTTATGACAATATTTGCATTGTATTTTTTTCCCATCTTCTCCAACAGATATCCCATGCTCCCATCCTACATCAGTTCTACTTCCAAGAGCATTCTTAACAAATTTTCTTTTACAAGCAATTCCAGTTGTACTTCTTAATTGAGAAGTTGGATTGTTAGTCAGATTTTCACTTACATTAGCTTGATTCGCCGCCATTTCTATTAAAAAAAATAAACAACAAATATTTAACAAGTCAGTTCAATATCACATAAAAAATTTAACAGTTTAACAAAAATTACAAAATTATGTTTAATGCCAATTACAACCATCTAAGTTCAATAACAAAGTTCAACAATCCAATCTAAACAAAAAAATATTAGCATAACAAAAATTCAAGAATTGTCTTCAATGCCACAACAAAAATTCAACCATTCAGTTAAAAGAAATTTAACAAAAAAAAAATTCAATAAAGCATTTTAAGTAATTCAGAACAAAATAGAGCAAAACAAATTTTTTTTCTAAAAGATTCAATTATTTATTTTAGTTCAGTTCAACTCATAATTCATCAATTCTTAGTATTAGTAATATTATACATACAACAGGAAAAGTATTCAAATAAAAGAGTAACAATTTACAAATTTTTAGCATGTACAGCAATATTCACATAGTACCCTTTAAATTTGACACCTCATGTCTTTTATGTGTTGATCGAAAACTCTATCCTGACAGCAGAATTTCTGTTAATGGAATTGTACCTTTGTTTAAAAGAAATACTAATTTGAACTTCATTCTTTAATGCAAAATAAAGATGATTGAACTATCCTTAACTAAAAACTAACCGAGGCATATCAAGTGGTAACTGTTAAAATAGGCTAAGAGGTGAAATCAAGAGAAAATGAGCCTTGAATTTTACAATAGGAGTTTCATGTTCCATATCTAAAATGAACCAACTAAACAAAAAGGAATTCAAAGATTATTTAATAGATAAAGCAAAAACAGCATACAATAATAGTATCTTTAGATTACTAAATCATTAAGATTGCAGATCTCAAAGAAGAAAAATCAATATACAATGCAAAAGCTATATAATATACATACTGATATGCTTAGGATATCAGATTGCATTAGATTTAGAAATCCATACCATAAATTGTGATTGTTGGAACTTGGAAGTCAAATGTATTGAGTTGTTTGAAATTATGGACAAAATAAATTCGAACAAACTAAAATTAATTAAATTATTTTCATAGAAATTGAAAGAAGTTTATCTTTAAAAATTTCGCCATCACCAATTTGGTCCAGAACAAAACTTCATCAATATGATGACATAAAATTAACCAATTTGTAATTCACATTTGTAATGCCTTACAAAAAATTCAAGTAAAGAATGAAAGGTCGTTTGTACGGTGGTATGAAATATATGCTTGCAATAAACATGAACAGATAAGTTAACTTCAATTTGAAAATCTACTATAATTCGCATAAAACCATATTTCTAATTGAACAATATAATCAATCTGTAATATAATCAGTAAGCCAACAAAGATAAGCAATCGCAATTCAACCTGCAACATAATCAATAATAAACAAGCACAACAACAGATTGAACATTAAAGAGGATAAAAATTAAAAAAGAGGCCTTAACATACCTGAACTACCAGTGAAGGGGAGGAAAAGAGTAGCAGCAATTCAGATTCCAGAGCTAGAGAGGTAGAGCCAGAGAACTAGAGACAAAGAGGCAGAACCAGAGAGTCTCGCAAATTGCAATCGCAAATTGACGCTCACACAGTCCAACCACCACCAGTCTGATTCGACAACAATGGCAGCAAACCTTACGGCGACTCGGTGACACACCAAATTGGAGATTTTAGTCACAAAATTCATAGTTCAGAGGGATAGAGAGATAGAGTCAGTTTGAGTCAGAGATTGAGAGACTTGAGAAAAGTGAAATTTTGAAATTTTGGCCATAGAAATAAATTGTAAAGTGAGGTTAAGAGATTAGGGAATTTACTGCTAGTATACTAGGGCTCCTCCATCTTCCATGGTCTTCTATTTAGATTGGGCCATTGGGTTGGATTGGGCTGCAATCAGGTTCAAGAAAAGAGCCTCTATAATCTTGAACGCAACCTTGCTGCAGAAACGGCAATTCCGGCAGCTCTGCGTTTCTGTGCGGCGATTCCACACGATGTAGGTTGGTTCTGGACGAGAAGCAAAACTGACACGGAGAAAGGATGCAGAAACGTGAAATCGTGTGTTTTCACAAGTTGAAACGCGATTTTGACTACCTTGATGGTGCCTATAACTTAGTGCCTAACTTTTGCCTAACTTACTTTGTTTTGCAAATTTTGAATATTTAATAATTATTTACTTTTATACTTTAAAAATTAAATATTGATTTTTAATCATTTTTAGTAAGTTAGACAAACACTTTTAGACACCATAGTAATCACCTATCCTTAATTGATTCCTACATTACTCATCATAGTGGTTAGTTATAATAGAAAATAATTAATTATATTTGTCATCATAAAGTACGAAATCAAATATTGACTCAACAATTCTCTCATTCGTTCTCATCTTCTACAGAAATTAGTCCGATTGTCAACTACCAAAAATATTGGATTAATTTTGATAGGCATACCCCTGAGTTTAGGAAGTGCCTCGATGAATTATTTCAGGGTATTGCCTTTTCTCAACCCAGTGTGAAAAATTAAATACGTTATCCTTGTCCCAAATACAATAATGTTTTGTTTAAACTTAGAAATGAAGTTCATCATCATATGCGCCAATGAGGGATAGTGAATTCATATAAAATATGGGTGCATCATGGTGAGAGTCTTCAAGATACCTCAACTATAGATGTGTTTGATTTAAATGAGATTGATTGTGAAAGGGAGAATGGTTTCGTCACTTATGACATGTTGTATAACATTTTTAGAGGGGAGACACTAGGAGAGATGTCGAGAGATTTCACTATCAATGTAGATGACAATAGTTCAGAAAAACCTCATTAGGAGGCAAAAACATTTCAAAGTTTAATGAGGGATACTAAGCAAAACTTGTATCTGGATAGTGAGATTTCGAGATTATCTTTCATTGTTAAGTTGTTTTAAATGAAATGTCACTACCGATGGAGCAACAATTCAGTTGATGCTTTGTTGCTCTTTCTAAAATTCATACTTCCAAAGAAAAATATATGTCTTACTTCATTTTATGATGCTCGAAAAGTGATTTGATATTTGGGATTATATTACGAGAAGATAGATGTTTGTGTGAATGATTGCATTTTGTCCTGGGGCAAGCATATGCTGATCTTGATGAATGTCCAAAGTGCAAGCATTCTAGATAGGTGAAAGGGAAGGAGAATGAAAAGGATGACTCTCATAAGAAGAAGGTGCCTTAGAAGATACTAAGATACGTTTCGTTAAAATCTAGACTCTAGAAGATCTTTATGTGTGAATAAACAACACTAGCAATAAGGTGGCATAAAGAGAAGCGGCTTGATGATGGAGTTCTAAAACACCCAGCAGATTCTATAGCATGGAAGAACTTTGATGAGGAAAACGACCGGTTTGCTTGTGATGCTAGAAATATCAGGCTCGGAGTTGCTAGTGATGGATTCAATCCATTTGGCAATATGAACATTTCATATAGTACTTGGCCAGTTGTTCTTATTCCATATAACTATCCTCCATGGATGGTTTTGAAACATTCAAATTGAATATTATCCTTACTTATTCCAGTTGATGTGATTAAGAAATCGAATTTTCAGTTGTTTGATGCAATTATATGGACAATAAACGATTATCCAACTTAAGCCATGTTATCTGGTTGGAGCACTAAAAGTGCATGTTGCCATAGAGAATAGTTTTAAAAGGCTGAAACATGGGCACAAGCATTGCTATATGGGCCATCGTCACTATTTTCCGCGTGATCATCGATGGCAAAAAAATAAGAGTTCTTTTGACAATACCAAGGAACTTGGTGAAGCGCCTAAGCCACTTCTGATTATGATGTCTTAGAAGAATACAAGAATTTTTAACAAACAGAGTTTGGGAACCATACTAAGAAGAGAAAGAAGTCTAATCATGACAAGGTAACTGGAAACTGAAAAAAAAAACATTTTCTTTGAGTTGCCTTATTGGAAGACGTTATTGTTGCGCCATGATGACACATCATCTTAACCGATTTTTAAGGTTCTTTTTCATTTATTTTTCTTAATTTTTAATCAAATTCTATATGTTGTCTCATATAATTTAATAATTAATCAAATATTTAAAGTTGGGATAGTGTTTTTATGTTTATAAGAGTTTTTTGGCTAAAAATACACAAGAATCAAAGAAAAACTCAAAGAAAACACATAAGGTAGCCTAAGGAAAGCGTGCCCTAAGGAAAATGAAGCCACACTAGCAGAGAAAGCAGGCACGCAAGGCTCACTCCCGGAAGACCAGGCCCATGCCCAGCGGCCCCTCAGCACTCCCAGCAGCCCCTTTTTGGTTCTCCAGCACGCCCGGTGGCTCCCATTCCACGCCCGGCGTGTGTCATCACTGCAAGCGGAATTTTGGGCTTTTTGCTCAAATTCTTTGAATACAAGTCCATCTTAAATACAATTACAACTCTCAAGATAAACAAATTAAGGCCCAAGCTTAATTATCTACATCATTAGAAGTCTTAATTATAGCCAAAGCATTAAAGACTCTAGAAGATTAGTTATTAATTCTCTCTAGAAGCATAAGAGATTTGGTCATTTCATATTTAATTCAAATTGTTGCCTTGAATTTAAAATTAAAGTCAGTAAGTAGTTACCTTATCTTTCTCTCTGAAAGATAAGATTAGGATAGTTTTGAATTTGAATTCTAGAATTTAGGCTATAAATAAGTGAACCTTGTTCACAGAGAGGATCATCCAATTCCTCTGTAATCTCTTTTCGTTGTTTTCTTTCCTATTCTATGGGTAACTAATTCTCTGTCAAAGGGATAGGAGTTCTATTTATATTTTTCACGGGTTATTAATCTAAGTTTACTTTTATTTTGGAGTCTTGCATTGATCTATTTCATGATTGAGTTATTCGTTCTTCATTCAAATTAGTAGATCTAAAGGTATGCTAACCTCTTTTGAATTCATTTATTATAATTGAGAAATTTGATATTTGAATTAAAGTTTGAAAACTCTTTCACATGACTTTTTGAATTCGGCTAGGGATAGTGGTTCAATCAGTATGTGACACATACATGATTTTCAATCACTCTAATTTTGAAAAAGTGACATATAATTTGGATTAGAACAACTTTTGAAAATTGTGTTTTTCTTTTAAAGATTTAATCGGATATGACTAGCTTGAATATATGACATGTAATTCAACCTAAGGACTACTTTTAAATCTTATTAAAAAACTAAATCAGATTTTGTGCTTAATCTCTTGATTAATTAATTGACGACTAATTAATGCTTGAGAAACCGAGGAACCAAGGGATTGTAAATCAGTTACTAAAGATTTTTATCGTGAAAGATCTTTGCAAACTTAAGATAAGTAAACAAGGTTTGATTTCCCTAAGAGCATAAACATCTCCGAAGCTCTTGACTCTTAACATCGTTGTCTTTTCTCAATCAACATCCAAGCTTGCTGCCTCTCAAGCACTCAAGCACTCAAGATTCCAAGCAAGATACAAGTTTTACCCTCATCAATCTAGGTTATTTTAATCTAATTAGGTATTTAATCTGATAGTTTCTTGCTCAATCCTCGTGGGAACGATATCCACTCACCGCTGTATTACTTGAATGTTCCAGTGCACTTGCCGGTATTTGTGAGCTTTAATTTTCGCTCATCATGCCACAATTTAGATGTAATGCATATAGGAAAAAATTCTTTGATAATATTCTTTATTTATTATTTCTTTGAATAAATTTAGTGATTTCCTTGTTATAACTGAGATCTTTGTTCTTTAATCGATGTTTCTTAGAGTTCCTTTGTGCTTTGATATGTTTAGAAAATTGTTAAAAGATTTTAGGCAAGAACAAAAGAGGAGAAGGACAACCAAAGAAGCCCCTGGGAGAACCAAGGAAGGTGACATACAAAAGGAAGTAACCTCCCAAGGAACCAAGAATTGGAAACTACTTCAAAGTGAATTTGTGGATGTTATCACCCTAACCTCTTCATACTCCAGCGAGCATAACTTGAGCTACAGAAGCCCAAATGATACAGTTCTAGTGGCATTAGAAATATAACATACAGAGCATTCCAACGATATATAATAGTATATGGTGGATGTTCAGTTTGGGCCGTGAACGACCCTCAACTATGAGCTCGAAAATTCAGCGCAATGCACCCGATGTGGTATGCAGGAAAGCCAACGCGGGACGTCCAACTACTCTTCTCATGCCCAAAACATGTCCAAAACACTCCCAAACACACTCCAAACTCCACCCATGCATAGTGTGACCCTTTCCCCACACCCACCAAACCTCCATGCTCCAACATCCCACGTTGCCTTCCTCACATCCCACGTCCAGCCATGCTCCCTCCTTCTTCAAGCTTCCCACATCGCATTTGGAGCAGCCAAGTGCCATGTTCAGCTTGCAGCCAGTGGCCTCTATCTCCACCAAGCCTCTCATATTGCATTTGCACTAGCAACGTTGCATGTCACCTTCTTAAATCCACGACCCTTCCTTCTCTACATCGAAGACGTCCAACATGGGGAGTCACGTCCCACATTGGGCCTAGCTCCAGGAGCCCCCTTTCCACCACAATCGAGGACGTCGCACGTCCATATCACACATCCCACGATGGTTCCATGCATGTGAGGACGTGGGACGTCCAACCATCTCCCCCTTTCAAAGACGTCCAACGTGGGGAGTCATATCCCACGTTGGGCTTGTGCCCAGAGACTCTTCTTCCTCCCCAGCTCGCAAATATTGCACATGCATTTTTCACATCACACGTTCACTTGATCCATCCCTCAGGAGTCGAGCACGTCGCATGTGGGGAGACCACATCCCATGTTGGGCCTCCCTGCTTCATGGACGTCCCACGTGAGGCTTTCATGTCCTACGTCTAGCATTCTCCTCTCAAGAAAGTCGTACGAGGTCACTGCCCACATCCCACGTTGAGAAATCCAAGCCCTTAGGAGGTGCACTTCAAGTCCGAAACTTAATTCAAACCCACAAATAAGGAAACAATCAAGCACCAAAGATTGGGCCTCAATCTCAAGGGATCATTCTTAATTTATGAAATATAATTAGAAAAAGATATTATGTGACTTTGTTTAATTATTTTTTATTATTAGGTTTTGTTTTGGGAGTATTTAAGATTTGAGGAAAACCCTGAGAAAGATACCTATTTACGGCCACACACTTGAACCCGGATTTTGTGTTTTTGCATCATGAGCAACTAATCTCCCCTGTTAAGGTTAGGAGCTCTGTTGATTACTGATGAATTGATGTTATTGCTTTTCTATATTTGATTATTGCATTGATGTTTTCTAAGAATTAAGGTTTCCGTTCTTCATTATAAGGATAACTCAATTCTGATTCAATTTTGTTTTCAACTTGGAGAAGCTGATTAATTGAAATTGTGTTGAAACCTTTTCTCACAATTCTATAAATTTTTGAAACTGGTTTTGATAAGTGACATCTAATCAAACCGAAATTGAGCTTTAAGAATTGTGCGGTGCTAAATCGGATATTGTGCTTAACCTCTTATCACAATAAATTGTTTAAGGAATTGAGAGTTTGTTAAGTTAAGAGAAACTGAATTTTCAAGGAATTGAGATTTGATTAACTATGGTTTTCCGTGGAAATATCTCTGCATGATTGAATTAGAAAGTGAGAAGCATCGGTTTTGAAGTTTCAACATCTCCAAAACCTTAACATTTCAATTCGTATTACTTTCCCCTGATTATTATTGCTCATTGTTTTTGTTATATAAGTTTCTGCTTAAGCTCCTGTTTAAGTTTCTGTTTGAATCTCTCAAATCAAGTTTTGATTGTTTAACTAGAATAATTAATTGATAATTGTTGCTTAGTTTGTTAATCCTCGTGGGAACGATAACTCACTCACTGTGATATTACTTGATACGATTTGGTGCACTTGCTGATAGTTTGTGGTTTTGCAAAATTTTGCATCAAGTTTTTGGCGCTGTTACCGACAATTAATTAAGATTAACAATAAACCAGTTAATTGATTACCTATATTAGACCTTTATTTTTCTGTCTTTTTTATTTTTCATATCACCCAGAATTTTCTTCACTGTGACGTTGGAAATTCCAGTTTTCTTTGTTGTCCCTGTGTTTATGCAAGGCAATAAGGACAAAAAACTACTCTACTTTGATAAAAAAATTGCAAGAACACTCTTTTGGATAAGGAAGAAATCTAGAGATCAAAGAGAAGTTGAGGCAGTGGAAGAGATCGAAGAATTTGAGGAGTTAGATACAATGGCTGACAATAACAACAACCCAGTCATTGCTAGAAGAACTCTTAGCTCTTTCATAGAACCCACTGCTGGG
The DNA here is from genome assembly GCF_000816755.2 of Arachis ipaensis. Taxonomy (NCBI): domain Eukaryota; kingdom Viridiplantae; phylum Streptophyta; class Magnoliopsida; order Fabales; family Fabaceae; genus Arachis; species Arachis ipaensis. The sequence goes on from NC_029786.2 coordinate 13,082,086, forward strand.
AATTGTGGGAGTAGCATAGTAGCACCTGCTATGGAGGCAAACAACTTTAAATTGAAGCCTTAACTCATCACCTTGGTGCAATAAAATTGCCACTTCAATGGGAACCCTCAAGAAGATCCTAATTTGTTCATCCCCAGCTTCTTGCAGATTTGTGACACAGTCAAATTTAATGGTGCCTTTGCTGAGGCTTATCGATTGAGGTTATTCCCGTTCACTGTAAGGGACCAAGTCAAGAAGTGGCTTGAAACTCAATCAAAAGAGAGCATAGCAACATGGGATGATTTGGTCAATAAGTTCTGAACCAAATTTTTTTCCACCATAGAGGTTGGCAATGCTGAGACATGGTATCCAAACTTTCATGTAGAGAGATGGAGAATCCCTTTATGAAGCTTGGGAGAGGTACAAAGGTATATTGAGAAAGTATCCCCCATATATGTTTGCTGACTGGGTGCAACTTCAGATTTTTTATGATGGGATCACTCCTACTTCAAGGAATTCATTAGACTCCTCAGCTGGAGAATCTTTGCACATTGTGGCCAATAATCAATATTTTTATTCCTCTGAAAGAGTCATGAAGAGAGGAGTGATGGAACTAAACATATTGGACACTATTTTAGCACAAAATAAGGCTATGTCTCAACAAATTAGTGCAATCACTAAGCAACATGGACACATGCAAGTCTCCTCCGTGGGAACACAAGGCATCACTTATGACATGGGAGGAGAAGTTCCTCACAGTGAAGTTTCTGATTCATTTCGTCATGATCAACTCCCTGTTGAGCAAGTCAATTACATGAAAAACTCCTCTAGGCCACACAATGACTCATTCTCTAAAACCTACAATTTTGGATGGAAGAACCACCCTAACTTTGGATGGAGAAATTAAAATTAAAGAATCAGCAACTTCAACAACTTCAATAACCCTCACCAACCACAAGCACCTCCCACACAACCATCTCAAAACCCACAAAAGACCACCCCTTTAGAGAATGCCTTAGAAAAAATCACCCAACACACCTCCATATTCATCCAACAAACCACCAATTTTATGCAAGAGACTAGATTCCCCATCCAAAACTTATAAGTGCAAGTGGGTCAACTTGACAAACAATTTACGGAGAAACCCACAAATGCTTTCCTAGTGACACCATTCCAAATCCAAGATAAGAATGCAAAACCATTAGTATGAGAAGTGGAAGGGTGGCTAAAAAAAGGATGGAGATCCCACTAAAGCACACAATGAGGACGTTAAAGAGGAAAAGCAAGAAAAATAGATCATTATTCATGAACCAAGAATTGAAGCTCTAAAGGAGAAAAAAATAGTGGCTCCTTACCAACCAAAAATTTCTTTTTCTCAAAGACTCAAGAAACAGCACCTTGATGGACAATTCTCCAACTTCTTAGAGGTGTTCAAGAAGTTCACATTAACATTCCATTTATAGAAGCTTTGGAACAAATACCTCTTTATGCTAAATTCATGAAAAGGTTACTATCCAAGAAGAGGACTTTGAAAAGAGATGAAACAGTAGTAATGATCAAAGAATATAGTGTCATAATTCAAAGAAATGTCAAAGAAGATGCAAGATCTAGGGAGCTTCCAAATTCCATGCACCATTGGAAACACACTATTTGAGAAAGCGTTATGTGACTTGGGAGAAATCATCAATTTATGCCTTTATCTGTGATAAAAAAAAACTTTAAATTTAAGAGGTAAACCCAACAAGGACAGCTCTACAAATGACGAACAAATCAATAAAATTTGCACATGGAGTAATTGAGAATGTCTTGGTCAAAGTGGAGAAGTTTTTTCTCCCAGCAGATTTTATGATTCTTGACAAAAGAGGATGAGAATGTCTCCATCATTCTAGGGAGACCATTCCTAACCACTGGGAGAGTTCTAATAGATGTGAAAAAAGGTGAGTTAATATTGATGGTGCATGATGAGCATTTAGTTTTTCATGTCTTGAAAATCATGCATCATTCAAGTGAGAAAGAGAATTGCATGAAGGTTGAATCAATTTATCCAAGCCTCCAAGAATCCCCTGATGAAGCATCTCTGAAGGCTCCACATTATTGCTTGAAGGAAAAAGAAGAAATAGAGGTGATGCAACAAATTGAAGACACAAAAGAGGCTAACAAGAGTTTGCAACCCAAGCCTCCCTTTGAACTCAACAAAACACTCTCTGACATCAAACCTATGTTTGGTGTTAGGAGTACATCATCAAATGAAAAAAGGAAATTATCCAGGAAGAAGACCAAAGGTTATAAGAACAAGAAGATACCCACAAGTGATTTCTCACCTAGACAGAGAGTGCTACAAGTCCATCTACTAGGGATATGGTCAACAAGATCTTCCACATGGTCAGGGTCTTACACAGTAAACAAGATTCTCTTCTTTGAACACATTGAGCTCATAAATGAAGACAATGAGAGAATATTCACAGTGAGAGGGGAGGAGTTGAAGCATCATGATAAACCTCTACCATAGCCAGAACCAACCGTCAAGCTAGTGACGTTAAAAAAAGTACTTATTGGAAGGCAACCCAACCATTGGTAGCCTTTTGTTTTGTCTTTAATTTCATTTGTTTCCATTTTTATTTGAATAAGCGTCTGCATCACTTATTTACTTTTACTAGATAATCATAATTATTCATAATTCCATCACCATTGTTTTTGTTTGTTGCTTGAAGACAAGCTACCACTCTAAGTTTGGTGTTGGAGACTATTCCCTACATAGCCCAGAAGATGATGAAAAGGGAGGTAACTCTATCTTTTAGCTTTGTTTTCTTATATCTTACATATATTTTGATAATCATGATTCATTCTTCTTCATTTCACCTTACCTTTGAAATTGCTTGTACCCAATATCTTTAAGCATGCAACAAAGAGCATTTGAATGAAAAAAGTTGAAGAAAATTTTAAAAATTTGGGGTAAGTAAGATTAAGAGAAGTGGAGATTTTGATAGTGTGCGTATGTCATGTGATTACATGTTTGTGAAACATGCATGGAATATCTAAGACATGGAATAAAGTTTAGAGAAGTATATTTTCAAAAATCTTTAAAACCAAAAAACAGCAAGAAAAGAAAAGAAAAGAAAAACAAAAAGTAAGACCCAAGGCTCTGAGCACCAATGGCTAGGAAGTTTAAAAAGAAACAAAGCTCAAAGAGTTATTTTCCTAGTTAAGTTTTTATGATGTTTCTGTGTCAAAAAAATCTTTAGATAGAATATTTATTGTCAAAGCCAAGTATAAATAACCCCCATATAAGAGAAGCCCAAAGCTCTGAGTACCACTGACTGGGAAGAATAAAAAAAAGCATGGACTCAAAGAGTTTCCCAGTTAAGTGCTTGTGGTGTTTCTGTGTCGGAAAAATCTTGAAATAAAACATTTAGAGTCAAAGCTAAGCTCAAGGTGCAAAGCACCCAATGAAAGAAAAGGGAAAGCTGTCTTCAAAGTGAAAATAAATAAAGAGACCTCCATAATATCATCCAAATTGAACTCCTACATTCTAAGATTTTCAATTATAAGCCTACTAAGCACTGAAATCCATACATGATCACACAATTTGGACTTTACCCCACTGTCACTTGATCACTTCACTCACTGAAATGTCAAATAATTCTTCAAATCACTCCCATTTAGAGGACTATTTTATGCATAGTTCTTTTCTTGCTTAGGGACAAGCAAGATCTTAAGTTTAGTATTGTGATGCATGAGCATCTTTAGTAGTTTTCTTTATTATTTTTTTAAATAAAGTTAGTGATTTTCTTGTTATAATTGAGATCTTTGTGCTTTAATCAATATTTCTTGTAGTTGCTTTGTGCTTTGATATGTTTAGAAAATTCTTGAAAGATTTTAGGCAAGGACAAGGGAGGAGAAGGACAACCAAAGAAGTCCTTGGGAAAATTAAGAAAGGTGCCATGCAAAAGGAAGCAACCTCCCACGGAACCAAATATTGGAAACTACTTCAAAGTGAATTTGTACATGATGTCACCCTGACCTCTTCATACTCCAGCAAATATAACTTGAACTATAGAAGTCCAAATGATATAGGTTCAGCGGCGTTAGAAAGCTAATATTCAGGGCTTTCCAATGAAATATAATAATCTATGGTGGAAGTTCAGTTTAGACCACAAACAACCCTCAACTTTGAGCTCAAAAATTCAGCGCAATGCACCCAACGTGGGTCCAAAACACCCCCAAACACACTCCAAACTCCACCCATGCATAGTGTGACACTTCCCCCACACCTACCAAGCCTCCATACTCCAACATCCCACGTTGCTTTCCTCACATCCCACGTCCATCCATGCTCCCTCTTTCTTCAAGATTTCCACGTCACACTTGGAGCAGCCAAGTGCCACATTGGGCTTGCAGCCAGTGGCCTCCATCTCCATCAAGCCTCTCACATTACATTTGGGCCAGCAACATTACACGTCACCTTCTTGAAGCCATGCCCCCTCCTTCTTTACGTCGAAGACGTCCAACATGGGGAGTCACGTTTCACATTGGGCCTAGCTCTAAGAGCCCCCTTCCACCACAATCGAGGATGTTGCATGTCCAGTCTCATGTCCCATATTGATTCAATGCATGCGAGGACGTGGGACGTCTAGCCTTCTCCCCCTTTCGAAGACGTCCAACGTGGGGAGTCATGTCCCACATTGGGCTTGTGCCCAGAGACTCTTCTTCTTCTCCAGCTCATGGACATTGCACGTGAATTGTTCACGTCACACGTCCACTTGATCCAGCCTCCAGGAGTCGAGCATGTCGCACATGGGAAGGCCATGTCCCACATTGGGCCTCCCTGCTTCATGGACGTCCCACTTGAGGCTTTCATGTCCCACATCCAGCCTTTTTCTCTCAAGAACGTCACACGTGGTTACTATCCACATCCCACATTGAGCAATCCAAGCCCTTGGGAGGTGCGCTTCAAGTCTGAAACTTAATTCAAGCCCATAAAGCTTAAGGAAACAATCAAGCACCAAAGACTGGGCCTCAATCTGAAGGAATTATTATTAATTTATGAAAGATAATTAGGAAAATATATTGTGTGACTTTGTTTAATTAATTTTTATTATTAGGTTTTATTTCAGGAGTATTTAAGATTTGAGAAAAACCCTGAGAAAGATACGTGATTACGACCACTCACTTTGAACCCGGATTTTGTGTTTTTGTATCATGAGCAACTAATCTCCCCTATTAAGGTTAGGAGCTCTATTGATTACTGATGAATTTATGTTATTGCTTTTCTATATTTGATTATTGCATTGATGTTTTCTAAAAATTAAGATTTTCATTTTTCATTATAAGGAAAAAGGAATTGAGTATATCGTAAGATAACTTAATTCTAATTCAATTTGTTTTTAACTTGGAGAAGCTGATTAATTGAAATTGCGTTGAAATTTTTTCTCATAATTCTATTAAGTTTTTGAAACTAATTTTGATAAGTGACATCTAATCAAACTAGAATTGAGCTTTAAGAATTGTACGGTGCTAAATCGGATATTGTGCTTAACCTCTTTTCGCAACAAATTGTTTAAGGAATTGAGAGTTTGTTAAGTTAAGAGAAATTGAATTTTCAAGTAATTGAGATTTGATTAACTATGGTTTGCAGTGGAAATATCTTTGCATGATTGAATTAGAAAGTGAAAAGCATTAGTTCTGAAGTTTCAACATCTCTGAAACCTTAATGTTTCAATTCATATTACTGTCCTTTGATTATTATTGCTCACTGTTTTTGTTATACAAGTTTCTATTTAAGCTCCTATTTAATTTTCTGTTTGAATCTCTCAAATCAAGTTTTGATTGTCTAACTAGAATAATCAATTGATCATTGTTACTTAGTCCGTTAATCATCGTGAAAACGATAACCCACTCATTGTGTATTACTTGATACGATTTGGTGTACTTGCCGATAGTTTGTGGTTTTGCAAAATTATGCATCAGGCACACTGTTAAATTTAGATAGAAAGACGAAGGACAATCTTAATGCACGACTTGATCTTCAATTTATGGGTGTCAAGAAATACCTTCATCCTTATAGAGTGGAAAATAAATTTGTGATGCCGATAGCCAAATATACCTTGTCAAAGATCAAGAAGGAGAATGAAAAGTAACAACTTTATCAGTTATTGAGTTCAATCACTTAAGATGCTTGATTTATATTCATCAAATATTGGTCGGTGTGTGCATGTTAAAGATTGAAAAATTTATGGCTTGAAGAGTAATGATTGCCATGTTTTATTAGAACTATTGCTACCATTTGCAACATGAGCTTTTACCCAAAGAAGTTTGTGAACCATTAATACATCTAAGTATTTTTTTTTTTAGAGAGCTTTGTTCCAAGGAATTGAAGGTGGATGTTCTAGACAATCTTGATACTCAAATTGCAATAACACTATGTAAATTGGAAATGACTTTTTCTTCCGAATTTTTTTTATGTGATGGTTCACCTAACCATTCATCTTGCCCATGAAGTTAAGTTAGTTGGACCAGTTCAATATCGCTAGATATACTCTGTGGAGAGGTTAGACTTTTGGGTTTAACAATAACATAGAATCTACATTATACTATTCATTATGTAGATTTCTAATCTTTCTTGAACATTCATTTTTAGATATTTGCGCACACTAAAGAGTTATGTGAGAAATAAAACCCGTCCTGAGGGTTCAATAGGGCTGCATTTATTTGATGAGACATGGATACTAATACATAGACACGGTGGTACACGTCTACTGTTTGTTTGCTGAGACACAAATTTTTAAAGGACACAATGACACACAAACATACATAAAATACATGTATTTGGTGTCCTTAAAAAAAGATGAGACACTGAGACACATTGAATAAGACACACATATTTACTCTTTTATCCTTAGTAATTTTTTTTTAAAATTGCACTCTTCTCCCTAACCTTAATCCCTCTTTCTTCTTCTTCTTTCCCATTTTCTATTCAGATTCTACCCTCTTTCTTTTCATTCCTCCTTCACCCCCCTCCTATTCTCTTTGTTGTTGTCCTTTCTTTCTACCATTGCCACCGCCATCGCCACCGCCAGCGCCACTACTACTGCTACCGCACTCTCCTCTCTTTGTCTTCCTCTTTTCACTCATCTCTCTATATTTGCTCCACCTTCTTCCTCCCTTCTTCACTCCTTTTCTCTACCTTTGCTCTACATTTGTGCTCCCATTCTCACTCCTTTTTCTACCTCTACTCCATCGTCGTCCTTCCTTTCTCATTCCTCTCAAATATATTTTTTTAGATCTATTATTTAGATTTGAAGAACAAGAGGAGATTGTTACAACGTGGAAGAAAAATTTTTCTTGTAATAAATTTATTTTTTAAATTTAAATTTTTTCTTTTTTTTCCTAAAAAAAATTGTTAAATTGATTATTGAAAGAGTTCTTGCTAGAAATAATTTAAATTAATGTTGAAAGGTGGTGATGGTAAAAACTAAAAAGCAATTGTGGTGGTAGTGATAATAATGAAGCATTGGTGGTAATATAGAGGTAAAATTGACATTTAGTTTATACTGGTGTGTCTTGTCCACTATCACCAAACATAACAAAAAAATTTTGTATCTTTGTGTATATGTCTCTTTGTATATTTATGTTTGTGTCCATGTATTTGAAAGACACTAAACAAATGCAGCCTAGCTGAGGGTTATATTTTTGAGGAAGCAATGACCCTTGTATCATGATATTTAGATAAAATTTCTAAGATTTTCGACCATGGTGAGAATGAACCTATGTAAGACATATCTATTTTCAAAGTTGTTGATCAATTTTTTTGTAAAGGGGCATACAAATAACTTAATATCTTAGAGCATAGAGAAGCTCAATTCTATGTGCTGAAGAATTGTAAAAAAGTTCAACCATGCATATTGATGTGATAAAATTATTGTCGGTTTAGAATTAATCAAAATAAGAATCACTTCGTTAATAACATAGTCTAAACTAACAATGAACTCTCACAATCAAAGTTTAATCAAAGAAATGTCACAATCAACACAAAATAACCGGGAGTTTGAATTCCCGGGTCGTCTTCCCTAGGAGTTGTAATTAAGTGCTCAATTATTGGCTATGAGAGAATGGGGTTGATGGCAAGAGAAGCAAGTAATGTAAATGGCAAGAAATTAAATGAGCAATTAATAACTAAACATCAAAAGCAATTAAACTCAAGCCAACTAATCAAAGAAAAAAGGAAATTCAAATGCTAAGAAACCTCTTGGCATGGATTGGGAGTTAAGATTATCTATCCTAGCCATTGACCACAAACATATGATTATTATGAAGAGTTAATCCTACTTAATTAACCCTAACATCGAGGATAAGTCAAATAGGCATAATTGATTTCAATCCACAAGTCATAGTCAACTCTATTAATGGAAGACTTAGAGTTAGTGGAAACCAAATCAACTAACTACTCTAATATATCAATCAAGAATGGACATCAACTCAAGGGTCACCAAAGTCCTCAATTCCAAGCCAAGAGTAAAGAAAAACTAGGTAAATACTAAGTCAAGCATTTTATCAAACACTTGGTGTGCATGAAAATAAAATAATATTAAATTATATTAAAAATAGTTAATCCTACTTAGTCAACCTTACATCGAAGATAAGTCAAATAGGCATAGTTAATTTCAATCCCTAAGTCCTATCTCAACGCTAAGGGGTCACATAGAGTCAAGGGAGACCAAATCAACCAACTACTCTAATATATCAAATAAGAATGGACATCAATGACGCAAGGATCACCAAAGTCAACAATTTCAATCCAAGAGTGAAGAAAAACTAAGTGAAAACTAAGCCAAGGATTTTATCAAACACTTGGAGTGCATGAAAATAAAATAATAATAAATTATAAAAATAAAATCTAACTATCAACAAAAGCAAGAAAATAATAATAACTCAAACAAGCATTAAATAAACATAAAACATAAATTGCATTAATAGAAATTAAAATTAACAAAGAGTGCAAATACATAAAAGTGGCAAAATTGAGAAAATGACAAGATAAACTAAGGAAATTAAGACAATAGAACAAAGAAAGGAAAACTAGATGAAAACAAGAATTAAAAAGAGAAATTACAAAGAAATTAAACTAATAACCCTAATTTCTAGAGAGAAGGGGGAGCTTCTCTCTCTAGAATGACCTACAATATTATACTAAGCTAAACCTAATTGCTCCCCCCTTCTTTCCTCTTCACTTTGGCTTGAAATAGCTTCAGAAATGAGTTGGACTGGGTTTTGGAGACCCAGAATTCGCCCCCAGTGATTTGCAATTAATAAGCTCACGTGACAAGGGTCACGCGTACGCGTCACCTGACGAAATTCATCCTCACACGTACGCGTGGGTCACGCGTATGCGTCGCCATGAGCTCACACATGAGCGTACGCATGCATCACTCTGCGTACGCACGGCTGCTGAATCTTCCAAACTCCATTTCTTCATGGTTTTTTCTCTTTTGCAAGCTCTTTTTCTCACTTCTTCAACCCATACTTGTCTTGGAAACCTGAAATCACTTAACAAATACATCAAGGCACCGAATAGGATTAAGTGAATAAAATTTAGCAATTAAAAGGCCTAAAAAGCATGTTTTCACTTTCAAGCACAATTTAAAAAGAAATCATGAAACTATGCTATTTCAATGGATAAGTGCAAGAAAATTTGATGAAATCCACTCAAATAGAGCAAATAAATATCATGAAATGTGGATTCATCATATACTAACAAGAGAAACCCTAGAAATCTATAGAAAAGGAATTAGGATCAATTTGTGAAATGGTTTGAAAGGAAGGTAATTGAATCAACTTTGATTATTATAGATATGAAAAGTCTTTTGACAATTTAGTTCTAATCTATATTCCTTAACGTAGATTTCAGATTTACACAAAAAAAGGAGTACACGAGTTAACAATCAACTACTTTCTCTAGCAATAGGTTATAATCGTCATGCACATTTCTACAAAACATATGCTATCGATGGTTTTACAGTTCCTAGCAAAAACCACAAAGCATTTTTGAAGACTCAAAATCGTAGAGTAGTTGTGAAGGGAGATGAATTGACTGGTGGTGTGGATTATTATGGCATGTTGACTGAGAATATTGAATTGGATCATGCGAAAAAATATAAAGTGATTTTATTTAAATATGATTAGTTTGATGTTCCTCCAATAGGACAAAATCAAAGTAGGAGATATTGTAAAAATGAATATGAATTTGTAAATGTGGATGTTACAATATTAGATATAAGACTGAGCCTTTTATTTTAGCATGTCAAGCTGAGCAAGTATACGATGTGGTACGAGTAAAGTCTCACAATTAAAAGAGCAATACATACGATGTGCCTAAACAAGATATCATGCAAGAAGAGATATACCAACAATTTGAAATGGAAAGCTTTAATCAAGTATTTATTTTGATGATGTCAATTTGGTGATCGATTTGGTCATAGGTGACATAGAGAGATGAAGTGTTGATATGTCTATTTCTATGGATCAAGATAGTTCAAATGATAGTGCTAGTAATAGTGATTGAGTTCTTAATAGTTTTATTTTATGGTTCACATGATATTTGCAATTGCTAACTTATCAACTTTTTGCATGTGATGGTGATTGAGTTTATAGTAGTTAAATTTTAAAATTTTACATGATATTTGCAATTGCTAAGTTATCCACTCTTTGCGTGCTAGGTAGCCAAAGAATAATTACAATATAAAAATATCACGTAAAAATTCTCATTCTCTTGATAAGAAAGTGATATACACCTCCTTATCACTTATTCTCCTTATCACCTACCATTTTGCTACATGTTTGAAGTCATTAATGTTCTTTCCAAAATCAATTTCAGCTTCTCCCAAATCAAATCCCTAACATCTCTCAATCACATTATTATCCATTAAAATGTAATAATTCTCTGCAAACATTATAGAAGTTAAATTAAAAATTTTTAACAACTTCTACTATATAATTTATATTTTATATATAGACTATTAAAAAATAAAAATAAAATATAAAATATAAACAAAAATTAAAAAATAAATTTTTAAAAATAATTATGAACTCGTCATATTTTTTAAATTCAATTATGATAAAATTTAAAAATATCTGTGTTAATTTTATAGTTACTTAAGCAATAACTAAAAAATGATATGTGTATAAATGTAATATCTAATAAATATAAATTTAATTTTTAGATGTGTTAGTTGTATGTCATTATGGATGTTATGTATATGAACGTATGAATGTTATGTATATGAACATAGTAGTACAATATAATTATAAATACACATAAAAACAAAAAAAAGCAGTTTATTACCATATCTCATCAAAACTAGGTGATTTTTCATATTCTCAATTGGTTGTTGACTGACAACAACCTCGTCGGGTGAGTCCGTCTGTTGTTCAAATTCTTCATCAGCACATTCTACCATAGGTACCATATTAAGATCGAATTCAATTGCCATACTATTTGCAATGATAAAGATGACTTCTTATAAAATTTTTTGACCTATTCTAAATTTTTAATTGTGCTTGCAATGGTATTAGAGTTGTGAATTTTGAATGAAAATAATTGAATTAACGGAAACAAAATCATATTAGGGTAGCTTTCAGATTTTGTATCTCTCCATTGAATGATGATAAATGACTTAACAAAAATAGAAAATTAATTACAATAAAAAATGATAATAATAATAATAATAATAATAATAAAACAAAAAAGCGTTTATGATAATAATCAATTACAATTATTGAATTTATGTGATATTATCGTATCTCCATTAGGCGAAGGAGCAGAGCAAGAATCAATTACAATGATAAATCATAACTGTTATTAATTATTATTATTATTAATCTTTATTATATTTTTAAATATAAAAATTAAATTATAAAAGGAAATATTAAGTATTGATTACAAGAATGCCTAATAGTAAGGAATATAATATTATAATTAATATCATTAATAAATGGAGTTGATAAGAATATGATAAGTGGAATGATAAGAGAGTAAGCCAAAAAATAAAACTGTTATTAAATGATGTAAATGAAGTATATTATAGAAAATTTTGCCTAATTATGGCTGAAACTTTTTGGTTACCAAACTTTTTCCTATTTTAATTATGCCAACTTTTGTTGATGTGCTTTCTCTGATATAATTATGTATAAAGTTATGTATATGTTTTATTATTTTATTTTCTTCATGTTATCTCTATGAGTTTTAATATATATTGTGTATCATGATAGTATCTCGAAGGATTCAAATAAGGGCTACTGCATCGATATCTACAACACCATCAGCTCTCTAGCCCCAACAACCCCTATTCCAGCCCCGAAATACTCCATTTCATCACCAACATCCCCTGTTTCAGCACCAATAGCTGCCCCTATTTCATCGCGTATTGGTAAAAAGAGATCTTCACGTGGAATTGCAACAAACGAGGTGTTAAAAACAAGCACAAATGAAAAAATAGAATTGTCGATGTCTTTAGAGAATTTAGCACCTAATGGCATTACTGCTGATCTTTTTGTGTCCGAAGTGGGTATTATTACAAGACAAAATACTCCTTTGAATGTAAAAAATTAGAGCCAAATTAAAGATGATGTCAAACAAAAAATATGCAACCTTGTTTTGGTAATATATATTTACATTTTTTGCTATTATTTATTTTAAATCTTATTTGTGCTAACTAACTTTGAGCAAACTTATGTAAAAAAAAAAAGGTTAAGTACTGAAATCGTCCCTAAGGTAAGGGGTGAAAATTAAATTCGTCCTCGACCTTTTTTTGTTATTAAAATCATCCCGAACGTTCAGATACACTTTAAAATCGTCCTTCCCCCTGAAAACAAAATTTTTGGACACTTTTTCCCTTTAGCTGTTACTGTCCGTTGGAGGTTTTAATAAATAAAGTTAATTTATTTGTTTATTTATTTATTTATATAAAGTTCTGATTTGGGGAGGGTTATGATTAAATTAGAGAAGACATCCCTAACCAACGAAGTAGAGAAGGAGGAAGAGCTTTCAAAGGTGAGTGGAGCCATGGCTGCCGAGAGCTCACGGTTGTGCCGGAGTCGGTCGTCTGCGCAGAAGAGGGAGCTTGTGTGTGGACATGGAGAGAGACCCGTGCTTAGAATTTTAGGAACGAGAAAAAATCCTGGGCGACGATTTTGGGGGTGTGTCTACTATGAGGTTAGGGTTTTAAGTTTCTGTAGGTGGGTGATGGCAAGGTATTATTTGTTCTGGGCTCTGACTCTGATGGGTTGCTGCAGATCCAGGAGGAGTGTGATTTCTTCCGATGGGCAGACCCAGAAGCAGAGAATGAGGATCCCCATGTTGCAAAGATGAAGAGGAAAGTTGCTGCTCTGAAAGCAAAAGTGAAGGATATTGAGTGGAAGTTCAAGGTTGCTGCAGTGTTAGGGATTTCTGGATGGGTTATTTTGTTTTGCTTCTGGTCGCAGATTTGGTTCAATCAGAGGGAGGGGGTAGCGTGTGTGATGCCATTGAAGTATGGTTAATGAAATTAGGGGAGAATTTAGTGTTCAGTTTGCATTTCTTTGATTGGGTCTGAGTTATGTAAATTGAGATGTACTAGGTCTTGCTGAACATCTGAGTTTAGTTTAGGGTTTTGCTGATTAATTTTGTACTATAATGATCTCCTTGTAATTTGACAATTAATTGGAATGGAAAATTTATATGTTAGCAAGGAAATTGTGACTGAACTCTTCTGTTAATCAACTCTGTAACATATCAACTCAAATAAGAAAATTCATTAAACAGAACCAGCATAATACCAGGCAGAACACAGTCTAGTGTAATTCAGTAATAAGCATAGGAAAATAACACCAAATGGTGGATACCATCAATTCCATTACATGGAGACTAAACAAAATATAGTCCAAGACACTCAAAAAACCTACTGCAACTCTGTTGCTCACTAAGAAAGATTAATCATAAGCCATGTTGTCTAGTTTTCAAAAAACCAAAAGAAAAATGTCACAAACATTGTCTCAAACCAAGCAACAGTACATTAATTATAGCACAAAAGACAAATTTTCAGAACAGTCTAAAGTTTTCCCCAAAGTCTTGGTAGAAGTTTAGCCATGAGCCTCAGTTTTCTAGGAGATACATGCAGTGGAATTCTGTGACTAAAGGAGACAGGCCTGGCTGGTTGGCTGGAGCTGGCTGCACCCTTCTCCTTTGGTGTTGGTGGTACTTGTGTAAGGCTTCTAGTGGGCTTTTTGTTGGACCTAGTAGAGGATGATGTGGGTTTAGACCTAGAATGGGTTGAGTTGGGCTGAGAAGAGGTGGTGGTTGGTTGGGGTTGAGATGCTGCTCTAGACCTGGTGGACCTCCTCAAACCTCCACTTGCAGATGGCATGTCAGGCTGGGATGAAGCCTTAGATCTGGTTTTAGGTCTGATAGATGAAGGCTTCCTTCCTCCTCTGGTCCTTTTGCTAGCAGCTTGCCTTGGTTGTTAGGCCTGAAAGACATTAAAGAATTCAGTTGATAGAAAAATGAAACTATAACCCTAACATACATGCAGTTGATGATATACACACACTTACATCCAGGGATGGCTTCTTGCATCCTCCCCTCTTTTGTTCAGATTCACCACAGTTTGAGCACCTTTGGATTTGTTCCCTCCTAGACAAGTGGGACTAGCTGCTGTCCGGAGGCTCATCAGGTCCTCTCTTCCTCTTCTTGACTGGTCTATGGCTGGGCTTTCGATAAGGAGGGGCATGACATCATCAAAGTTGGTTTCCTCCCACAAATCTGGGCTATTCAGAGGATTGATGACTGAATCATAGCACTTGACATATGCAGGCTTCTTGTAGCAGTCATCAACAAATCCATCTATGTCAAGGCCCTTATAGTTGATGCAGCTAATGGCATGGGTGCAGGGAATACCACTAAGCTGCCACTTCCTACAGGAGCACTCGTGAGCAGAAAGATAAACAGCAAATTTAGACAAACCATTAACAACCTCATATGTTTGTGCAGCAGACCAGTAAGGCCTCCACTCACCAGCTGATCTGCCTCTCCTCTCTAATTTCATCCTAATCCGAGGTAAAACTGTCCCATTAAAGTTATTAATTCTTT
>NC_029786.2:13110057-13114136 GCF_000816755.2 Arachis ipaensis
TGAGCAGAAAGATCAACAGCAAATTTAGACAAACCATTAACAACCTCATATGTTTGTGCAGCAGACCAGTAAGGCCTCCACTCACCAGCTGATCTGCCTCTCCTCTCTAATTTCATCCTAATCCGAGGTAAAACTGTCCCATTAAAGTTCTTAATTCTTTTCCTATTAAGAGCCCACCTACTCATCAAATAAACCCTAATGTCCTCCAACATTGTCACTATAGGTTTCTCCCTAGAGTCTACTATTGCACTATTAAAGCTCTCACACATGTTGTTCACAAGAGTGTCACATTTAGAGTGAAAATTAAACCTGGACCTGCTCCAAAATCTTGGAGGAATAGCGTTTAGATGTTTGTGCGCATCCACATTGATCTGCCTTATGATTTGCATCTCTTTCTCCCATTCCTTCTAGTGTGTAGCCTTTGCACACCTCCACATCAGCTGCTTCAGGTGTAACCTAGGAAATTTCTTCCTAAAGTTGCTGTAAAGATGGCAGACACAGAACCTATGGTCCACTCCTGGAATAACTTCATCGAAAGTAGGCAAGAGACCCTAATAGAGCAGGTAAAATTGTGTTACATAACAATTACTGCATTAATAAAGGACAAAAGCTTCAACATCCAGAATTTAAATTTATCAAATGTAAGATTTTAATTGTAACCCTAACCATTTACCTTCTGCTAATCAGACATGAAGGTTGTTTTCCCAATGACCTCAGCTCCAAAGTCGTCAATGAGCAGCCGGAGAAACCACTTCCAGGTGTCTTTAGTCTCTGCCTCCACAACGGCGTAGGCGATTGGAAGCATTTGATCATTCGGATCCCACCCAATCGCTGTCAACAACTGCCCCCCTTAAGGTGTCTTTAGAAAACAGCCATCCAATCCAACAAACTTTCTACACTGCAGGAAGCTCTTCTTGCAAGCAGCTAGGCACACATATACCCTTTGAAAAATGCAGTAATTGTTTAACCCCTGGTGCTGGTCCTCAACCTCGAAATCAGGAGACCTCTGTACCTTGAGCGTCACTGAGGACCCTGGATTAGCACGTAGCAGCTCGGAGCAGTAGTCAGCAATCCTTTTGTACTGCTTCCGGTAAGCTCCCTGAATCTCATCCAATGCAGCTTGTCTAGACCTTACTGCCATTGAAGTTGTCACTGTCAAATTCCATTTCCTTTGTGCCTTGTTGACCAGATCCTTTATCTTCATCTTTGGGTTACCTTCCACTTTCTTCCTAAATGCTTTACTCAGCCAACTAGTATGCAGTATCCCTACCCTATGTGACTGGCCACAAGTATGCTTAAGGTTCATTGACCTCAGCTGCCAAGTCTTCTCCTCACTCATTTTTGCTGCGTATAACCAAAACGGGCAACCCTCTTGACAAACAGCCCTCACCCTAACCAATTCAAGTTTCGCATACCTCAGTCCCCTTCTTGTTTGCACTGCATAAGCTGTTACATTGTCCTTGAATTCCTCCCTTGAAGCAAACACAGTTCCAACTTTCCATTTGTACCTTGTCATGTCTTTCACATCTTTATGGATCGGATATCTAATTGCTTCATTGTTATCATCATCCTCGCTGTTCTCTTTCTCTGAACCACCACCCACTTCATAATCCACATCAACTTCATCACTATTGAACCCTTCCTCATCACTGAAATCACCTCCTACAACCCCTTTTCCTTTTTCAACCCGATCACCATCCGTCCCACCTCTTACTTCATCAAATCCGATCTCATCATTATACTCCTCTTCACTATCTGTAAACATCACATCATCTGCACTGTCAACCTCACCGTCAGATGGAATGAAATCCTCATCATCACTATCCTCATCACTATTCGATTTAACCTGCTCATCCGGGTTCAGCTTATCTCCCTCTTTAACTGCCTCTGCATTGGCCCTTTCCACCTCCTGACCCCCATCACTCTGATAGATCACCAGTTGTTTCTGATTATGTACCTCTTCATCATTGGCCCTCTCCGCCTCCTGAACCTGTTCACCTGGGCCTCCAACATCAAGAAACCCGACTTCAGGAAAGTCTTCATCAACCTCAACCTTATGGACCACGTACAGATCAACATGATCCCTCTTCCCCGCTATTTTACACATCTCAATGGCATCTCTGTCTCCCTCAAATAACTTCAAATCGTTCTCTAACCATTCAGAACTTGGGTCCTTATACCAGAAAGCTGAGATTTTTTCCTTTGTGTACTCAAATTGTCCCACCTCAGCATATGCCTCAAAAAGAGACTAGCAATCTATATCAACATCTTCGATCACAGTCCTTTCTCCCCCTATATACTCCAATGTACCATTGTCATACCCAAATCTACCACCATGGTACACAGTCAGGTTAAAGGTTCCCATCACCTAAAACCTACAAACAAAAATCATACCCAACTCCCATTTGTAAACCACCAAATACCCTTCACACAGTATTAAGTTCAAGCTCCAAAAAATCAAAACAAATGCTGCACACGTACCTGATTCTAGATGACTGCCATGAGAACGAGCTCCTGTTCTACTCTTTTCCACGCAATCCAGACGCAGTGACGCTACTCCTCAAGCCAGCACTCACTCAGTTAGGGCATCATTGAAGGTGAAGGATCAGTGTTTGTTTGTGTAACATTACTCACATAATGAATCGGTTTCGCGGGAATAAAACACAAAGCGTCAAAGGGCTCAGGGGCAAATTTGGAATTAAAATTTTTTTAATGCACTTGAGGACAATTTTAAAGTGTTTTTGAACGTTCGGGATGATTTTAATAACAAAAAAAGGTCGGAGACGAATTTGATTTTCACCCCTTACCTTAGGGACGATTTCAGTACTTAACCCTAAAAAAAATTTGATATGGCAAATATGCAAGTAATACGCAAAATGATTTTAGCTAAAGCTAATATTTCTTATCGAAGTTGGCACTCAAGATGGCATCAACACTATGAGTTGTATCAAACTGATGAAGAGCGCCTTCAAAATTCACCTAACAATGTTCTTCCAGAGACATAGAAGATGATGGTGTGCTACTTTAGAACTTCCTCTTTTCAGGTTTGGGTTTTTATTATGACAACTATTGAAATGTTCTTATCTTATCTTCTTACTTTAAATCAATCATATAATTATAACTTAACTCCTTTTTTCTTTGTGAGTTTGGTATTCTATAGGAAAAAAATTTAAGAAACAAAGACAACAAAAAGCATCACGTTGTACTATATATTGCTGGTCGAAAATCATTTTAAGTTATTAGGCATGATCAGATAAATAATCTTGAACTCTTTAATTTAGTGTTATATTTTTTTATATGTCAAGTTTGCACTTACATGTGATATTTTACATTTTAAAAAAATTACAGCACAATCCTAAAAATGGTGAGGAGTCTGATATTAAAAAATTATGGCAAATTACTCATAAAAAAATGATGGAGAATGGGTCAAAAACTAAGTTAAGGATTCAAGCATAACTTGAAGAAGCAATGTAAGATCGTGAGGAGCTAACGGAAAATAAATGTGCTCAAAAAAAATTTGAAGAGCAACAAACATGGCAAGAGAAAGAGTTAGCTCAAGTGAAATTTCAATTGGAAGCTCAACAAGCCCTTGCGAACTCTTTGATAGCGTGCTTTGACAATGAAAATGGTTAGACAATTAATGTAAAATTGTTTATGATTTTAATACATGTTCGTACATGGTTGATATATTATTAGTCTAGGTTTAATTGCATATGGATCGTCTATTTATTACATTTTAGTTGTATTATGATTCAGAAATAGTAAATGTCCTATTATTTGGTTTGATAAAATTAGTTGTATAATGTTTGAGAAATAGGTGATGAATTGGTTATGTTTTTATAAAATCATAGACGGTGAAAATATCCAATTTTTAAAAAAAAAATTTGCCAAAATGTTTTTAAAAATTTTGAATAAAAGTGAATGAAAAAAAAAAAATCGTAATTAGTGTTATATATTATTTTTTATTTTTGTTTTGATTTTTTACATTTATAAGAGCACCAAAATAATGACAGCATACTAGCTACAAGACTCAAGAATATTTTATTTCATAAAGACATTAATCTATGTAAAACTTTTAA
>NC_029786.2:13114245-13130844 GCF_000816755.2 Arachis ipaensis
TAAAAAAATGTTACAAAATAAATATTATATTTTTATAATTAAAAGAATAAAAGATATTATAAAATTAAATTATATTTTATACCAAATTTTATGATAAGAAAAAATATATTATTACAGATAGTATTTCACAGGATAAAATTGATAATGATTAAATTCAAATAATAACAAACTCTTTCATTTGAATAAGATAAAAAGAAAAGGTCAATGAGTTATAGTTTAAATAGCATAATCTCTCCATACTCATCTAAGAGGTTGTGGGTTCGAATCTCTCTATCTTTTGGTAAAAAAAATTCAAAAAAAAAAATAAAAAGAAAAATACCTGAGCCAGCTTCGGATAACATGCATGCTAAGGGCAATATGGCAAATGGGCTAAGTTCATGGGACCCATATAAATATAATATAAATCAAAGACACCGAAATGAGGCCTTTTATGGCTTTAGATTGTCTTGTAACTATCCATAATAAATATTGACTATTTGGGCCCTATTACATGTCCTAACAACTACACATGCCAAAGTTTTGCCAAGTTATGTTTAATTTGTGATAATTTTTTTTATTTATTTTGTATTTAAATTAATTAAAAGTTAAAATCAAGTGAATATAAGCATAATTAATTATACAATATTTTGGTATCACTTCTACAATTTAACAATTTTTCAATTGTAGTTAATTATAATAGTTAAATAATTTTGTTTCTAAAAATTGAGTAAAACATATTTTTTGTCCCTAACGTTTGCAATTTTCTTTAAGAATATTCCTAACGTTTAGTTTCATTTAATTTTGTCCTTAATGTTTTGTCAAAATTATCCCTGAATATTAATTTCACATAAAACCTTAGGAACAAAATTGAAAACTTCCAAAGATAGTTTTGACACTGTCGAAAACGTTAGGGACAAAATTGAATGAAGTTAAACGTTTAAGGGATTTTTTAAAAAAAAATTGCAAATATTAGGAATAAAAAGTATACTTTACCCATAATTTTATTAAAAATTGAGTATCAATAAAAACATGACAAAAGAACTTCTATTTTTAATTTATACGTAAATTTGAATGTTTATATTGTAATTTTTAATGTACTTGAAAATATATTGAACAACTTTAAATTAATTAAAGATTTATACGTATAAGCTTTAAGATAGCAATAACCTTGAATCTAACACATTTTTTATCGTAATAAGAATTTCTTTTTTAGATGGGAGAGAATCTAGTAATAGAAGAACCCGTGAATGATGTATGGCCCGCATGGAGAGATATCAACTATCAAGAATTATTCTTTTCTACTCATCATCATCAACAATCTCTCTCTCTCTCTCTCATGGGTGCAGAATATTTCAGAACTATATATATGTTCGTGAATGTGATAGGATTAAATCAAAGTAGAAACCCAAGAAGCTAAGCCCCTGAAACACTATTATGATGAGAATGTTTGTTATAAGGTAGTCAATAAAATAGTCAACAATTCAAAAAAAAATTTGGAGATATAAATGGCCTGTAATCAGGGACGGATGTACATGTTTTATTGTGCGGCAAGCGCCTCCACTACAATTTAAAATTTTTTTGAGTAGTATATGATAATAATATTTATTTGTCCCACTAAATTATTGAATTTGACCCCATGATAATATTTTATTTAATTTTTGGTACTTCATAGCCAATTTAAAAATGTCATATTAGATATTATTAGAATGATAAATTCACAATTTAAATAAAATTTATTTTTTCTTAGAAATCGACTCGAAAGAGTATTATTTATCTTTTTTTATATTAGTTTTAATTTTTTTTTCCCGTAACAACTACATGACATGAATGTGTAGCATTATTCTATATAAAAAGAGAGATATTTTGATTGTATTGTTAAAAAAAATTACTTAATTTTTAAAAATATGAAACCTAAATAATAAAATTTTAAATTATATGTTATTATTTAAATTACTATTGTAGTGTTTTAATTTGTGTTGACGAGAAGAAAAAGAAAATAAATTATAAAAATTTAATTTCAAAAATAAATAATGGATATTAAATTTTTTTAGATGGATTATTAATTTATGTTGATTAATTTTTTGTTGGTTACGACCTAACATAGTTGATATAAGAAGGCTATAGATGTTTAAAAAATATTAGAATTTTAGTAATTTTAATAATTAATTTTTATTATAAAATATATACATAATTGAAATCAAGCGAAAAAATTATTAGAATATCAATGATTTCGGAACACATGATAATTTTCCTATATATTCGTTGTCACACGGACACATACATAACATATATAATATGTGATCAAGGAGCATGTGTGTCGTTTACTTTTCAAATTCCACTAACCTTTCCATTCTTTCTTTTTCAAGGAAAGAGAAAACTATATAACTTGTTGACGTGCATTATTTTGGGGATAATGTTTGATATACATATTCCAAATAAAATTTAGGGTCAAATATTTTTTTATTTTTAATATTTTATAATTTTTTNTTTATATACATGCAAGTATAATTGATTAAAGAATAATGATTAATTATTTTTAGATTATTTTTGTAAAACTATTTTAGAATAAAAATTATTGATTTAATAATAGTTTAATTTGTATCCCTTTTTATGATGTTTTCACTCTAAAAGATTTAAATATATACTATCTTTTATGTTATTTTGTCCTTTTTTTATTTAGTTTCATGATATTTTCATTCTCAGTTTTTTATGCAAAAATTTTTTATTGAATTTATCAAACATACATTTAATCAATACAAATTTTAAAGTTATTTTATGAGTTTAACACATTAATAGTTTAAAGAGTTTTATACTGCTATTCAATTAAATTAATGCATTTAGATGACTTTTAAAAGAGTAGTGTGAAAATTAATTATTTTTATCACGTGAGTAGTGAACAGTTGAACAATAATTAGATTAATTAGCAAGTTGGTTACATAATTACAAATTTAAAAAAGTTAGTTACTCAGTTTTAAATAATAGTAATAATGAAGACTTAGTTAGCAGATATTTATCACATAGTTAGCTAAGACAGTATATATATTAGACGGTGTAATTAGATTAGTTGAGTTTTTGCTATTATAAATCTCATTTTCTTGCTCTAGATAGTAAAAGAGAACTTGTTCCTGATCTAAGCTTTCTTCTGTTCTTATATCTTTCATTACAAGAAAAATGTGAAATATTGTCGAATTTTCTGTTAGAAAAACAAATAAAATTTAACTGTAATTAAGTTACTGTCGTAAAAAAATTAGATGATATAAATTTTGTTGGTAAGTATGTACTGTCAAATTTTTTTTGTTGGACGATAATTATCGTTGGATTCTATGATGGATTATCTATTCGAAAAATTATTTGGTTATTGATAAATTTTTTTGACGGTAACGTTGGCGCTACAATATGTTATTTTCCGTACTATTATCGTCGGATTATTTTCTCGTCAAATTCGACAGTAATGTCAATTTTTTAAAAAAAATTGTGAAATAAATGATCAATTTTATTTTTTTATTTAAATTTATTTTTTACACAATTAATGGTCAATTTATAAATAATAGAAACCTATTATTTAAAATAAATTATCAAATGTTTAAATAAATTAAAAGTCAAGTAAATCAAATAAATACAATGAAACAATAAAAACGAAGCACTAATCACTAAAGATCCAAGTACCTCATCGTCATTCTTGTTGCCCTAATGAGGCGGCACAAAAGGTGGTGATGTTTGTGTGCCACCAGCAAGGATGATGCCAGCGGCGCGCATCTGAGCCTGGTAGCCTGGTACAGCTCCATCTGAGCCTCCATCCGCTGAAGCCGCTCCAGCTGCTCCCTCCACTCCAGCCTGAGGTCATTTGTGTCTGCCACGTGTGTGAGGATCTCCTGAGACCTCTCCCGATAATCGTTCAACTTCTGAGCCTGCTAATGAAGGCTGCGAGTGAGTTCCTACACCTGCACCCTCAAATTAATGACTTTTTCAGGGTCGACGGCTCGACTGGTGACAGAGGCGGATGATAGCGTCAACATGGAGGTGCGGAGGCTGCTGGCGAATAAAAACCCCAACCCGTATATGCGGTTCTTGTACGGCGCTGAGGCAGTCTCATGCCAAACCACATTAGGATCGACGATTGAAACAGCAGAGCCATCAGCGTCCTCCCCGCTTTTCTGATATTGCCGAGTCAAAGCCTCTAATCTCTGTGTGTAGGTCTCTTGTGTAATACATGTTATTATGATTAGTATGACAGCTATACAGTTAATTTGTAATTTTATATCAGAAGATCAGATGTATATAGATTCATATAATGATCCTGAGACCGCTGATCAGTAAATCTCATTTTATGCTCCTTCAACGTGTGGGTGTACTTGAACGTCTTTGCCAATGTTGCATCGCGATCCAACGACTTCGACTGCACATGTTGCATTGAAACAATATGATTAGGATGCCTAGTAATGATATGTAAAAGAATATAACTAAGTTAATAGCAAAATTAAAAAGACTACATACCAGCCTGGCCTTAGTCTTCATGAAGGTCGCTGAGCCTCCAGTATACTTGGACGCTGGTTGATGCCCTATAACTCTGTTTGTGAGACGTCGATGCCTGAACCTCTCATCGGTATCTTAGTAAACTAATAGAGTCTTCTTTATTTCCGAGCAGAGTGAAGTCCTGAGGTGGTCCTGCCCCTCACGAACATCCTCCAGCATCTGCTACAACTGCCGAACCATTCGATGATCGTATATCTTCCTCATGAGGGCATCGTGCTCAGCGTCCCATATAAAATACAGCTACACAAAGAAACTTTAAAATTAGTTAATCAAAATAGAAGATATAAACTAGCTAAGAAGGTTTAAAACTTAAAAAAAAAATAATTACCGCCCACTTCTAAAACCACCACTCTTTGGTCTCAGAGGGGATCTTCTTGTAGCTGGGTCGTAGATGGTCATAGTCGTACATCATCTTGATGATGTTGGTCGTCTCCTGAGTACATGCGTTGTTGTTTGGCGTAAACCTATTAACAATCCACAAACAAACTAATATGGTAATATAAATTAAAACTTCAAAAGCAAATAACAATAATATATAGAGATTTTTATAGAAATTTCGACAAAATTTCATCTATAACTGGAATGCGCCACAAACTTTATCTATCAATAATTAACTTAAACAGCACCAAATGTCAACTATCAATGAACAACAGGCAATAATCAAGAGTCAATATCCATAAATCTACTAAATCCACTAAATCCACTAAACTAGAATCAATAATCAGATACTTTCAGCAATTCAATAATCAGGAAGTATGAAACACTTTCAACCATTCAAACCTACAATCCTAAATCTACTAAACTAGAATTAATAGTCAGACACTTTCAACAATTCAATAATCAGGAAATATGAAACACTTTCACTGATTCAAACCTACAACCCTAAATCCACTAAACTAGAGTTAATAGTCAGACACTTTTCACATATAGAAGACTTAAAATGATACTTACCCCGTTCTGCCATTAGGCTAAATCGTCAACCGTACGATAGAAGGTAGTGGAGGGGCATTAGCTGCCTCACTTCCTTGAGAGGATTCCAAGGCCATGATGTCCGTCAATGGAGGCGGTGTTGCCGTAGAAGGAGGAAGTAGTTGGGGTTAGAGGGAAAGGATCTAAAATTTGTAGGAGTACCAAAAGAAACCCTCCCTCTACCACGACCACGACCATGACCAATATCCTGATCTGCAACACCTCTACCTGTCGTCATGTCTGCAAATAGCATACCAATTAACAGAAATTCAGAACAAAAAATCAACAATAAATTATAATAATATCAATGTAATTCTTATAACTAATACCACAATATTAAGTTCAACATTTGATAATTCAAACACTTTTTAAAGTTCAAATTCAATTCAATTAGTGCGCCTAAGATGATTTCAAAACATTTGCGAGTTAAAAATAAGAAAACAAGCAACAAGAAGCTCAATAATCACTTGGGCCAATCAAGAATTGATGTAATGTGATGGATTATGCAAAAGAAGAATTTTAGAGTATGTGATGTGATTGAAATTCAATTTCAAATAACTCAATCATGACAATTATACATAACACATATACTCAAAACTCAATTAATGAGAAATAGCATCTCGAGCAATCCATTATATCAAACTAAACTTGGTAAATTAGAAACATTCACATTCACATCAATGCATAATAACACTAATAATATAAAAGTAAGCATTAATTTTTAAAGATTGAACCAAATTTTCATTTAGAACCATTTGAGGTATATTATCGAACACTTGGTGTGCCAAAGTATCAAACAAGCAAATATCAATACTAAGCATCAATATACAATCACAATTCCAAGTCAACAAACACACCAGCAACTATTAATGCAAAACAAGCAGCAATCAAGCAGAATCCAGCAATTCCAATAGCCATATCTCAGCGAAATTAGTCGTAACACAATGAATCAACATAATCAGATAATCCAACCACTTTCAGCGATCTCAGAACTAAGTAATTTACACCTAACCTATCTTAACAACCTAAAATC
Organism: Arachis ipaensis; assembly: GCF_000816755.2. Taxonomy (NCBI): domain Eukaryota; kingdom Viridiplantae; phylum Streptophyta; class Magnoliopsida; order Fabales; family Fabaceae; genus Arachis; species Arachis ipaensis. The sequence goes on from NC_029786.2 coordinate 13,120,760, forward strand.
TACTAAAATAGAAAATTAAATCTAACTAAACTAACTAAAACCAAACTAATGAACTAATACTAACTAAACAGAATTTAGAAAATAAAGTTTAATAAAAAATCTGTAATGCAGGACAACAGATAAAACAGAGGAGAGGGAAGAGAGGGGTTGCAATGGCGCAAAAGGATGGGAAACTCACCAGGAGACTGGGACAGGGGCGAAGCTAGGCAGTGGCAACGCTGAAGGTGATGACAAGTCATTTTGTGCATGTTTTACTAGCAATTTTTATCTGTTTTTACTTGGTTTTTATGCATTTTTAGGCAATAAGTAAGTGTTTGGATGAAAAATTCATGGTTATCCTGATTCAATCAAACATTGTTGATTTTATGCATTTTCATGAGATTTTTTGCAAGATTTAGTTGATAATATAAATGATGCAAGATTTGACGATTATGCCAAGGCTTTGATGTATCTGTTTGGTTGATGACAGGCAAGAAAGAAGTAGAGAAGTGGAAAAGAGCACCTTAGCGCTCCGTTTGTTTCATAGAGCGCTGCATTCCTCACCAAGAAAGTTTTGCTAAGGACGCGTATGCGTGGGTGACGCGTATGCGTCGAAATGGTGATTTTGGAAAACCATGCGTACGCGTGGATATGAAGAGCGTTCTCCACAAACGAGCGCCTGCGACACTTTCAAAATTTGGATTGAAAATTTGCCACTGACGCGTACGCGTATGCGTGGGAGTGGTGTTTGAGAAGAATCACGAGAACGCGTGAACCAGGCAGAAGCGTGGAAGTGGCACCTTTGAAGGCCATGCGTACGCGTAGGTGACGCGTACGCGTGGGATAGTGTTCTCAAGGCGAGCGCTACGTTCTCAAGGGGAGCGCTATGAAGAGGACGCGTACACATAGAAGACGCATACGCGTGACATGGGCTACAGAGAGAAACGACGTGCACGCGTAGATGACGCGTACGCGTCAATAGTGCAAAAATGAAGAACGACGCGCACGCGTGGGAGACACGTACGCGTCGATGCCTGAGAGCTCCGTTTTCTTGAAAGCTCTACGTTCTCCTGGAGCAGAATTGAAGTTCAAATTAAAAGACCCACTCTAGCTTGCTTCAACAGAGGCCAAGGGCCCACGTCCAAGTACTTGAAGACCCATTTTAGAGATGAGAAGAGGGTATAAATAGAAGAGTTGTTGAAGAAAGAAAAAGGAGGCTTGGGTAGTAGAGGCTGGCAGTAGGAGTAGGATTAGAATTGAAGGCTCAGGCTAGAGGATTAGAGACTCTAGAGAGCTTAGTATAGGATTCTGATATACTTTTACTTCCTGCAAGTTTACATTTCCATTTGTATTGAGTTTAATTTCTCTTCTGCAATTTTAATTTCTTGCACTTCTACCTTTCTGCCAATTTTACATTTCTGTTCTTATTGAGCTTGATTTACTTTTATGCAATTTAAATTTCCTGCAAGTATTCTTAAAGCAATGATCAATTAAACCCCAACTCATTTGGGGGAGGAGCTCTATTGTGATTCATATGAATTGAGTAAAATTCTTCTTCTTCTCAAGTCAATTATGTAGCTATTGGATATCCTCTGTTTTGATTGAGATTAATTCACTTTGGAAGGGGGTTTAAATCTGTTGAATGCTTGTGTGAGCCTCGGAAGGGGAATCATGAGTATTAGAACTGAGGCTCTATCCTTCACAACTCTCTTGATCAACACCATTCGGGAGGAATTGAGATCTTGAGAGCTTGTGTGGTTTATGGCTGAGAGACATGCACTTAACCTCTTCTCATGACAATTAGATCAAGGAATTGGCAAGATTAATTATGATTAGAGAGATTGAATTGCTAAGGAATTGGGATCCAATCAATTTCAACCTGCCATAGATCTATTTATATGATTGGGAAAGAAGTTAAGATCCATTTGATTCATTGTGGATTATGATATCTCCAATCCCTAATGAATCTTGTTCTCTGTTGTTTCTCATTTACTTTCAGCAGCTTAAATTCCTCGCCATTTACATTCTGTTAGTCAATTTCACTCAATTCACCACTGGCAGCTTGACTAAACTAATCACCATACTAAAGTTGCTTGATCCATCAATCCTTGTGGGATTGACTTCACTCATGTGAGTTTTACTACTTGATGCAACCCGGTATACTTGCCGGTTAGTTTGTGTGGAATCGATTTTCCCTTATCAAATTTTTTGTGCCGTTGCCGGGGATTAATTTAGATCAACAATGATTAAGTGGGTGATAAGTCTAGATTAAGCATTTTCTTTGTTTTTGTTATTTAGGTTCTTTTTAATTTTCTATTTTCTACTACTGATACTAAGGTGTTTGTGTTATTGCCTCGCTAAGAAATTTTCATCTGTGACATGATGAATTTCAATTTTCATTGGTAATTGTTTTTTACAAAATTCAAATAGAGTTCAACTCATCTTTTAATCAAACAAATTTCATGGGATATTATCCACCACCACAAAATGATTCAAGTCATTATCCTAATGGTGGCTGGGAATATCACCAAGAAATAACAGATTATGAGCAATCCACCTAGTGGGGATATGCTCCAGGGCCACAAAATGATCAAGACAATTTTATGGGATATTGTCCACCACCAAATGATTCAGGTCATTATCCTCATGGTGGATGGGAGTATCAACAAGGAATGATGGAGTATGAACACCTCCCAGAGTCACAAAATGATCCACATTTTGATGAATCTAACAACTACTCATATTGTGGCTGGGAAGGTCAAAACCAAAGAGATTTCAATGCTTCATATTCTAATCATCCAGAGACATTATCACTTGATTATGCTGCCAATACATTCATGCAAGATTACTCCCCATGGCCACAAAATGATCCATGCTGTAATAAATTCAACAATTACTCAAGTTGTGATTGGGAGGGTCAGAATCAAGGAGCACTCAATATTTTATACTCCACTTATCAAGAGCCATCATCACTTGATTATGCCTCAAATTCATTTATGCAAAATTATCCAACCTCACCTCCCAGTTTTTCATTTGAAAATTCTTCATCACTTGACTATGCCCCAACACAAAGTTTTCTCCAACATCCATACAACTCATTTCACCAACCACAAAATTCATTACACTACACAGAAAACTCATTTCAACATTCACAAAATTTATTCCATAATTCACAAAATTCATTCCATATCCCTCAAAACAACTTCACCACAACACATCCAAGTCCACAAAATTACTCTCAACCTTCATCTCTTGAGCTAGCAGTTGAGGATCACCTTCAAAAGACCAGAGAATCAATGAAAAGAACTAGAGAATTCTTGGAAAGACAAGAACAATCCTGGAAAGAACAAGAAATCCTCTTCAAGAATATGGATGGGCACTTAGAGCAAATAAGGAGAAACTTAGGATTTTCAAGCATTAAGGATGAAGACCAATCTGTGAGTGAGAAAGTAGATGAAAAGGTCCCTGTACCAAATGAAACTTCAATGGAGAAGGAGGTTGTGGAGGCATTTAAACCTGTAACTCAATATCCACAGAGGCTACTTGAGGTGACAGAGGAACATGAAGACTCACTCCCAACGGACTTAGTAGAAAATCATGAAGAAGAAAGGAAGGAAGACAATCAAGGGAATCTACATTCAATTGAAGCAGAGAGCTACATAGAAAAAGGGTTCATTGAACCACCAATGCAAGAAGCTTTTGATGAAGAGGACACTCCAACCATCACACAACACTCAAGTCTTGATATAGAAGAAGTGAAGGTAACTAACAAGAACACCGAGAAGAGAATTTTGACCAAGATACCAAGGACAACATTCAAGAAAAAGGAAAGATCAACTGCAAACAATCCAACCCCTGCCCCCAACAAGCAAAGCAAATCAAGTAGATAACAAAAGAAAGCTTGTTGGGAAGAGACCAAGAAGGGGGGCACTGACTGGCTCTTCCTTACCCCATGAGGTCTTTCCTCTTAACAAACTGGAAGAAGAGGAAGAAAGTCATGAGCAACATGTCAAGCTAATGACATTAAAAGAGCGCTTGTTGGGAGACAACCCAACCAAAGGTAGTTTTCTTTTCCTTTACTGTTTCAATAAGAAAGTTTAGTAGATTTCTCTGCATTGCAAGGAGCTAAGTTTGGTATTGCACACCAAAAAAATTTAAGGGTGAATGTGTAATTCTAAGTTTGGTGTTCCACCACAGATTTCATTAAGATCACATTACACCCTCAGCATGACTAGTTATCAACTTCAAACAATCAGAGAAACTACTCAACAATTGTTTAGTTTCTAGTTCCTAGTTTGTTCTCTAGTTCATAGTTGTTTTCTAGTTCATAGTTTACTTTCATAATAAAAGTACTTGACTTTTCATGCATGTATTTACTCTACTGCATATAGAAGTAGGCAAGGAACTGAGTTTGGTGTTCCCACACCAACTTAAGTTCAGAGAATCACAAGCATACATGCATGCTAACTGTTTCTCAAGTGCTTGGAGAACAAGCAACTTCCAATATTTCTTGCAGGAAGACACTCAATCTCTTGGAAAGAACGGACACCATCATTTAAAGAGGTGAAAAAGAGCACAAAAGCTATAGATGGTAATGACAAATAGGAAACAAGTGGACTCCAAGAGGTTGTATTATTACTTTACCGTCTTTAGCTCAAATATGTCAATTGAGAGTGTAATTGTGCCCTGTTGATTAGTGTCCTGTTAGTTATGAGTTATTTACTGTTTGTTTGTTTTTAAGCTTGCTAGTCTAAGTGCTTTTATCATCTCATCTTACTTGAATTATTTGCATTGTTCCTCATGCTTGAATAAAAGAAAAATGATTGTGAAATAGAGAAAGAGTAAAGGTCTGGTTTGATATGAGACAAAATGAGGGTTATGTAGTGGTATGTGCTGGTTCATTAGTTGATTTATAAATAAGGCCAGAAGTTGGCATAACTTTGAGATATGAACTTGAGTTACATTTTATGAGACTTGACAAATGAAAGAGGTCCAGAATAAAAGAAAGAAAATGCAAGAGAAAGAAACAAAAAGAAATAAACAAGGCTGGGCACCAATAGCTTGAGATTTAGATATATGTCTGTGATGTTCTTGTACAAAGATAAGCTTGGATAACTAGGTTCTAAGGGGTGCTTCATCACCCGGAAACTTGGGTTAACTAACCCGGGATTGCCAACCGAAAGTCCACCATCAAGAGCTACTTTGAGACAAAGCATTTAGTGACCCAAAGAGGTGTTGGGCATCAATTTCCAAAGAACAAAACAAGCTAAATGTCTGTGATGTGTGTGTGCTAAGGAGAGGCTTGAGCAAGTAAGTCCTTAGGGGTGTTTCAACACCTAGCATCTTGAACCAACTGGGGCGGGAATGCTGGCTGAAAGCTTACTTTAAAGAGCTGCCTTATCACATAGTATTAAGCCTCAGCTAAACAATAAATCTCAAGCAAAAGAAAGAAACCAAAGAAAAAAAACCTAAGGACCAAGCAATAACAAGTCTCATTTTTTTTTTGTAATTCAAGTAAGGATCCAAAGGAGTGTTGATGTCTCAGCCACAGAATAAAAGTCTCTAAGATACCATGCATGAAAACCCCATTAACCAGAATTGAATGTCTTCCAATAAGGGCTTACACCTCTCTCCGTTTTCATTCATTCTCCTTGTGTTTTGCTGCTTGCTTGGGGACAAGCAAGATTTAAGTTTGGTGTTGTGATGACAAGTCATTTTGTGCATGTTTTACTAGCAATTTTTACTTGGTTTTCATGCATTTTTAGGCAATAAGTAAGTGTTTAGATGAGAAATTCATGCTTGTCCTGATTCAATCAAACATTGTTGATTTTATGCATTTTCATGAGATTTTTTGCAAGATTTAGTTGATAATATGAATGATGCAAGATTTGATGATTATGCCAAGGCTTTGATGTATCTGTTTGGTTGATGACAGGCAAGAAAGAAGCAGAGAAGTGGAAAAGAGCACCTTAGCACTTCGTTTGTTTCAAAAAGCGCTGCATTCCTCAAAAAAAAAAAAAGTTTTGCTAAGGACGCATACGCGTGGGTGACGCGTATGCGTGGATATGAAGAGCGTTCTCCACCAACGAGCGCTCCATTCTCCACCAACGAGCGCTCCGTTCTCCACCAACGAGCACCTGCGACACTTTCAAAATTTGGATTGAAAATTTGCCACCGACGCGTACGCGTACGCATGGGAGTGGTGTTTGAGAAAAATCACGAGAATGCATGAACCAGGCAGAAGCATGGAAGTGGCACTTTTGAAGGCCACGCGTATGCGTTGGTGATGCGTACGCGTGGGACAGCATTCTCAAGGCGAGCGCTACATTCTCAAGGAGAGCGCTATGAAGAGGACGCGTACGCGTAGAAGACGCATACGTGTGACATGGGCTACAGAGAGAAATGACGTGCACGCGTAGATGGCGCGTACGCGTCGATGCCTGAGAGCTCCGTTTTCCTGAAAGCGCTACGTTCTCCTGGAGCAGAATTGAAATTCAAATTAAATGACCCACTCTAGCTTGCTTCAATAGAGGCCAAGGGCCCACGTCAAAGTACTTGAAGACCCATTTTAGAGATGAGAAGAGGGTATAAATAGAAGAGTTGTTGAAGAAAGAAAAGGGAGGCTTGGGTAGTGGAGGCTGGCAGTAGGAGTATGATTAGAATAGAAGGCTCAGGTTGGAGGATTAGAGACTCTAGAGAGCTTAGTATAGGATTCTGATACACTTTACTTCCTGTAATTTTACATTTCCATTTGTATTGAGTTTAATTTCTCTTCTGCAATTTTAATTTCCTGCACTTCTACCTTTCAGCCAATTTCCTTTCTGCCAATTTTACATTTCTGTTCTTATTGAGCTTGATTTACTTTTATGCAATTTAAATTTCCTGCAAGTATTCTTAGAGCGATGATCAATTAAACCCCAACTCATTAGGGGGAGGAGCTCTATTGTGATTCATATGAATTGAGTAAAATTCTTCTTCTTTTCAAGTCAATTGTGTAGCTTTTGGATATCCTCTATTTTGATTGAGATTAATTCACTTCGAAAGGGGGTTTAAATCTGTTGAATGCTTGTGTGAGCCTCAGAAGGGGAATCATGAGCATTAGAACTGAGGCTCTATCCTTCACAACTCTCTTGATCAACACCATTCGGGAGGAATTGAGATCTTGAGAGATTGTGTGGTTTATGGCTGAGAGACATGCACTTAACCTCTTCTCATGACAATTAGATCAAGGAATTGGCAAGATTGATTATGATTAGAGAGATTGGATTACCAAGGAATTGGGATCCAATCAATTTCAACCTGCCATAGATCTATTCATATGATTGGAAAAGAAGTTGAGATCCATTTGATTCATTGTGAATTATGATATCTCCAATCCCTAATGAATCTTGTTCTCTATTATTTCTCATTTACTTTCAACACCTTAAATTCCTCGCCATTTACATTCTGTTAGTCAATTTCACTCAATTCACCACTATCAGCTTGACTAAACTAATCACCACACTAAAGTTGCTTGATCCATCAATCCTCGTGGGATCGACCTCACTCATGTGAGTTTACTACTTGATGCGACCCAGTATACTTGCCGGTTAGTTTGTGTGGAATCGATTTTCCTTCATCAGAAGGCTGGACTCGCGGCGAAGCTGGGCAGCAGTGGCATGATGACAGTGGCTTTGTGGTGCGGCAGTTTCGAGAAGGGGGAAGAGAAAGGGTAAAATGGTAAGGAGAGAAAAAGGAGAATGGTGCTGTGCTACAAGGAGAAAGGAGAAGAGGGGAGAAGAAGAAGAAGAAGGGAGGGGTCGGCGGTGGGTTGACGGTGACAGAGATGGGCTGTGACGGTGGTGGTTTCGGCGGTGGCAAATGGTGGTGATGGGGAGAGTGGAAGAAGTGACAGAGAGAGTGAAATTTGAATAAGGAGAAGAGGGTTTGTGCTTTGAATTTACCTCCCAATTACCGTCGGATTTACCGTCAGAAAAGCTGATGGTAAACCATTGCAGATCACCAAAACGCATCGTTTCACTAAGTTGGTTTATCGTCAGATTTTTTTCGATAATAAATTCAACCCTAAAGGACGCGCCAATTTATTTTTTGTTTCCCTCCAAAAATTATCGGAGTTCGGAGAAGTTACCATCAGAAACTTAAATCCTCCGGTAATTATATAACCTTACGAATTCGACGCCATTACTGACGGTAAACTCAACGATAAATTCGTCGATGTTCTGCAATGCTAAATCCAACGATAAATCCGATGATACTCAGTGTTTTGTTTGTAGTGTTCACTCTCTCTGAAGTCACATTTTTACATAATACACAATTAGTTATATATATAACTATTTTATATTAGTATGACGAACAAACATTATTAAAAAATTATAAATTGATTATATGATTTTGTAATATTTGTATGCAGGAAAATAAGTTTGGAAACTTGGCCCAAACTATTCATACACTATGGTCCATCATAACCAAGTCAAGCTCCATTACAAACCTTTGATCCAAATGAAGGAAAAAAAAAAGAATTTTCCTAAGACCTTCAAAGCCCGCTTGGTAACCTACACTTTTCACCGTCAGAAACTAAAACCCAAATTTATTTTGATTAACTTTCTTGAAACTTCCACCGAAAGTCAATACTTCTCTCTTCTCTCTCCTCTCTCTTTTTTGGTCATGTCAATCAAAGAAGAAGAAAGAAAAAAAATGAAAATTACAGAAAATAGGTTATGAAGAAAATAAAAAAGATTATTGTCAAATCAAAACAAAGAACAGGAGTTACAGCCAAGTAGTAAGTCTCACAAGATCAAAACACATCAAAAAGTATCTTTCTTCATTTGTGCTACACCGAGAAACTAAGAAGAAAGCCACAAGGTCACAAGCACGGAACAAGCAACAATGGAGAACGTGAAGTCATCTTGGTTCAGAAGCTCATCAACGTTCAAAATCAAAACTTGGGACCAAAGTCAAGCTCAATGGTCAAGATTGAAGAAGTTTGAAGAAAAAGAATGAGAGAGAATAGGTAAGTTGCATGCAACAGATTCGGATTTCTCTCTCTTCTCTGATGAAGCCGCTGCTAGTCTCTGATGTTGGAGAAGAAGACATTGTTAGGGTTGAACGTGATTCAACCTTGGAAGCTTCACTCTTCTATCTTAAGGGTGAACGGTCAAGGGTTGAAGATAAGGAGAGTAAGTGAAAAGCACAGAGTTCACTCTCATAGCTACCCAAGCTGTTTGAGTTCTTCTCCTTCATGTAGTTCATCTAGTATTTTCTTTTTCTCAGTTTAATCTGACTGAGTCTCACTGAAAAAAGGCAAACAAGGTGAGGTTTGTAAGAAAACGCCAATAAAAGATAAAAGGCAGTGAGTTAAACTAGGAGAAAAATCTATAAGATGTCTCAGGTTTGCTTTGTACATCTTTCTGTTTTGTATCATGATCCTGTGGAGATTCCCTTTCAAGTTGGATTAGCACTTTGCGGTTGAAAGCTAGATTGAGGTCTCATCAAATTCAAATTGGGTTAGAAATCTGGATTTGTCCCAGATAGAATTGGGTAGATACTAGGAAAAGCATTGGAGTATGTAATCTTATAAAAGAGATAGTGAAATTCCATCATGATTGTGATGGAGATTGGATGTAGGCTACATTGCACTAAGAAGTAGTTTAACCAGGATATATCTGAGTGTTACTCCTTTTTCTCAACTTCAATTATGTTTTTATTGCTCAGAAGACAAAATGAAAGTCTCTCTCATCTCGTTATGAGACAAAAATCAAAATATCTCCTAAAAGCGTTTTAAAAGGACAACAAGTTTTACTCAAAAAAAGGGAGCTAAGATTCAACCCCCTTCTCTTAGCCATTAATAACCATCAAAATTCTTATTCTATTATTGTCTTTTAAAGTAATTAATTAAGGATTATTAGTGACATTATATTTAAATTATTACTTTTAAAGTTTTCTGATAATTATGTATTTAGCCAAAACCTAAAGTGACAAATAACCTGTAACTCCATTCATCAATAATGTACCCTTACCGTATAAGATGAAACGGAGGGCATAAAATGAAATGAATCTATATTGCTATAAAATATTTGTTAAGAAATAATTTTATCGAAAAGGTAATT
>NC_029786.2:13131125-13135569 GCF_000816755.2 Arachis ipaensis
AGAAAAATATATTCTTTTGTTTTTATTTTTTAAAAAGTATTTTTAAGGAAATATTTTAGTTAAATTTTTACTTTCTTATGTTAAACATAATTAAATGGATTTTCTTGTCTTTTCTTCTTTAATTTCTTGGCATACCGTTCAGCAAAATACTGGATTTTCTGCATAAAACAATAAAAGTTAGGCGCCCACATATAATATCGAATAATATCTTAATTAATTAGTCAAAATAAAAGATCACTCAATAATAGCCATAATAATATTCAATAGTTTATTAACAAATTCCTACAAGAAACTTGGAGAAGAATCATCAATATAATATATAAAAGAGACCAATTTCAAAAATACTACAGATCAACTTATATGTGATACGTCATTAATTAAATTAGGTTATTATGTGAAAATAATTCGTTACATCCCAAATAAATGATTTCTTACTTTTTGAATTATGATTAATATTATAAATTTTACATTAAATCTCTCAAAGGTAAAATTTCTAAAAAGTTTATAACACCAATTTTTTTTTTTATACTGAAAGTTTGGTATACTAATTTTGAAATCAACGGGTCAATTTATTTAGTAAATCAATTCACTTGATGAATCATGTACTCATACATGTACTAAAGACTACCAAAATACTGATAATTTGAACTTTTACTTTAGCCTACCTAAATTTATGTTTATCGGGAGAAAAAAGAAATAAAAATATTATATATATTAAATTTTAGTATGATTATATTATAGTAATTATAATAATTATATAAATATTATTAAAATTAAATTTATATTTTTTTAAGTAATTATTTAAAAAATATTATTTAACAATAAAAAATGTTATTTTAATTTTAGTAATATTTTTAAAAATATTATAGTCACCATATACTATAATTATATATTAGAATGGTGATATATATATATACATGTACTTATTAGGGATGAAAAGGCTATTAACTTTTAAGAATCTACTAACTTTAATAATTAATAACTTGATCATGAGATGATAATCCAAAACTAAATGATCACTTGAGTAGCATACATATAATATCATCATTGTCATTCATCTCCCATAGAGAAAATAATTAAAGAAAAGGATGAATAATCTAATCCTTATTATTCCAGCTGATTCCAAACTCTTGGAGGACAAAAGCCCACATAGGATTCCAAATTAAATTAATGGAGAACAAAAAATATACATTTCTATAGAAGAAATCTAAAACTGTCCTTGGGTAGTTTCAAAGGGCTAATTTGAGATGGGTCCAATTTCATACACGCCTAAGGTTTATATGGAATGTGATTTTTGCATGGTGGTGGCTAATGAAAACCAATGCTTTGTGACCACAAAGACAATTTTACCCTTTAAAATGGACAATTTGTGCTACCCCTTTTGTAGCTTTAGATTTGGGTTTGGAATAAAGAGGGTAAAAAAAAGAAGCCTTTGCAAATTCTCCTTGGTGGGGTTTGTAGAGCACACACTTTCTCTACAAACTAGGATGTAAGAGAATAATAATATATAACACTGAAAGATAGAGTGACACAAAATCCTCAAGTGTTATAATGGAAAACAATCATTTGCTATAAAATTCCACGAAACAAATAATAAGCATGAGGAAAGTATATGTACCTAATAGAAAAAATGAACATGCCATTTTGATCACATTATGGATTATTATATATCTATTATGTTATATAAAATATATAATATGTGTAGGGTCTAACTCATTTTGAATTATTATTATTATTATTATTATTATTTAACTTTTAGTTCTCTTAAATCTTAATTAAGCAGAATGTGTATATGTCTCTTTTTTAAAATCATTCCATGGCTCTTTTAAGATTTGGGTGTTTTATAACAGAAACAAAGGAAAAGACAGAAAGTTCCATGCATGCATCTGGCCCTTTCTCATCAAAAACAAGGATTAATAACCAATTTAGTTTTTCGAAAATATTTGATAATAAAAAATATTAGTAAAAAATTATTAAAATGTATTTTTTTAGTTTTATTTATAAATTTTATTATAAATAAATACTAAATAAAACAAGTTTAGTTGTTTAGTCAGATTATTTTTTTATCTTCCTAACATTACCATTAGTTTTTATTTAAAAGAATGAAAGCAAAAGTAAAGAAAAATTAAAGTGATTATTTTTCAAAAAAATAAATAAATAAATTTATAAATTTGTGAGTAAAGTGATTTAGGATATTTCCTAGTCTTTGCCTTGCTACTCCCATCTATCTAACTTCTCTATCTTTCTCTCTCTCAAGACTTCTTAGTTCTTAGCTTTTTTTTTTTTCCTGAGTCTCCTTGCACACCTTTTCCTCATCAAATCCCCCATGTTTTTTTTTTTTTAATTTTAATTTTTCATTTTGTTTCTCATAAAATTTTAATTTGCCATGCCTTTTTCAATTTTTTGCCACCATCACTTCCTCCTTATTAGTCTCTAATTGTCATCATCACCTTCTTCTCTTCTCTTACAAATACCACTCATTACAATTTCTCTTTGCACACTCAATTATAGATTAAGGGCAAAAAAAAAAAGAAAAAAAAGTAACTAGATGCTAGCTAGATAGATTTTTATATATTGAGCTATACATATAATAATTCTACTTTAATATTTTTTTCATCAATTTCTTTAATTTTGATTATTATTATTATTGCATGTTAATGATGATTCTCTTCATGAATTCTACATAGATATAAACACAACACACATATATAGAGAAATAGTTCTAAGTTGGAGAATTTTTCTTAAGGCATAATGTTCCCAGCAGTTATGTCCAATTCTACTTCTTTGTCTGAAGAAGCAAGTGTCTCTTCTGGCACAAGAATTCAAGACTTTGGTGCTACCTTAAACCATGTTGTTTCAACCATTTCTCCTCATCAACAACAACAACAACAACAACCTCCTCAAAAGATCAAGAAAAAGAGAAGCCTCCCTGGAAATCCAGGTACCAATAATAATTTCAATTTTTATATATCATATATACAAGCTTTTGTTATTATTATCATTATTTTTTATTAAGTTTTAGAATAATATATTGTCTGCCTGAGAATTAAGCTATTATTCTTAACTATATTATTAAAAAAATAATTAAAAATAACTCATGATATTATTATTGATCACTTTTTAGTATATAATAAAAATTTTCTAATTTTTTCCTTTTTTTATTTATTTTTTGTATTTTTTTGGGATATGATTTTAGACCCAGATGCTGAAGTGATAGCTTTATCACCAAAGACACTATTAGCAACAAATAGGTTTGTGTGTGAGATCTGTAACAAAGGGTTCCAAAGGGATCAAAACCTTCAGCTTCATAGAAGAGGGCACAATCTTCCATGGAAGCTGAAGCAAAGGAACAACAAAGAAGTGAAGAAGAGAGCATATGTTTGCCCTGAACCTTCATGTGTCCATCACAATCCTTCAAGGGCTCTTGGGGACCTCACTGGAATCAAGAAGCATTATTGTAGAAAACATGGTGAGAAGAAGTGGAAATGTGACAAGTGCTCTAAGATCTATGCTGTTCAATCTGATTGGAAGGCTCATTCTAAAACTTGTGGTACTAGAGAATATAGATGTGATTGTGGAACCCTTTTCTCCAGGTATCTATTCATTATTTTTACTTATGCGAATTTAATTTTGATGAACTGAAAGTAAAAATATTTTTTATAATTATTTAATTATTATTATTTTTTTAGATGAATATTTACGTAATTAATATAAAGGGCAGTTATTTTTATTGAAGTGATAATACGTAATAAAATATGTATGATTTTAAATTGTTGTTATGGTCATACTTGCAATGCATGTAAATATTTTTGTTACAATTGCATTTTGATGTAAATGTTGTGGATAATTACTTACCACAATTTAATTAAAACCATGAATATTATTACACCAAATATGTTTCTAGCAATTTGAAAATAATGTCCATATTTTGGTGTTTGATGTGTTCTTGTTGGATGATTTGGATTAATCTTTTTCTAATTAACCCTAATTGATTAGCTAGTTTTTATTATGTTTTTTTTTTATTTGGGCAATTATAAAAAAACATGGGGTGTCCTCATGTTACATAAAAAGGGGATTTTTATTAATTATTTTAATTATTTGTTTTCGGTGGATCTTTGTTCTTATATGAGAATGGTAAACTACATGTATCTCCTGGAATTTATCTATGCAATAAATGTTTAATTGTTATGGCAGTTTGCATGGAAATGGACACAACTAATTATACAAGTGTCAATTGCAAAGTAAAGAAGAGACTGAAAAAAACTTTTACCTGTTTTCTGAATCCTAAAACTGCCAAATGAATGTGCGGCAACAACAAAAAATCCAATCCACACATCTTTTGTTTTTATCTACTGTATTATCTGTGACTCAATAGCTTCATATAATTAATTTTTAATTATTTTATATAATATAATATTTAATTTATTTATTTATTTATTTAATG
>NC_029786.2:13141593-13145931 GCF_000816755.2 Arachis ipaensis
AAATTTCATTCAAATTGGGCTAAGAGAAATAGAGATATTTAGCCAAATACAACACCAAAAAATAAAAGATTGTGGATTTAGTTTATGTCTTGTTTAAATTGTACTTTATGAGAAGTCCTTATAGGTATGCCGTTTCGCTATAAGTCCTTTGTTCACTTATTTATGTCTACCTACCCCATTTTAGCATTGGTAAAAGTGTAAATCCTTATTTCAAACCACAAATATATGTGCATCAATATACTAATTATCTAAATTAAGTTAAATATACTAACCGTTGTCCATTATGAAAATGTATATATAAAATTAACTTCTAATTAGTTAATATAGTAACAAATTCTTTTATTTAATTTTTTATATATATAATTAATTAATTTATATATATAATATTTATTTATTTATTTAATGCATTTTATTATAACCTTATGATGCATTCACATGCATGTCTGCATGAGAAGCATGATATATACTATTTCTACATTATGTTCCAAAAATTTATAAATTATAGGGTTTTAAGGGTTTTATTTAGGCTACACAAAAATTCCAAGTGTGTCAGAATTGGTGCTCAATTGTTTTCAAGACTTCTACTACTATTTATTATTTAATATTTAATTTCTCTCTCTCCTTTATTTTCTTTCTCTTTCTTCTATGCACAAAACCTTATGATGCATTCACATGCATGTCTGCATGAGAAGCATGATATATACTATTTCTACATTATGTTCCAAAAATTTATAAATTTTTCAATTAATAGGGTTTTATTTAGGCTACACAAAAATTCCAAGTGTGTCAGAATTGGTGCTCAATTGTTTTCAAGACTTCTACTACTATTTATTATTTAATATTTAATTTCTCTCTCTCCTTTATTTTCTTTCTCTTTCTCTTTTTCTTTCTATGCACAAATATGTGTGTAAATGGAGTGGCTGCAGTCTCTAAGAAAATGATGAACATCTATTTTTGTCCACTGAAAAAAGCAATAAAGAAGCACATACATATATAATACTTGTTCTAAAAAAATTGTGATGATTTCTTACTTTTTAAAATTTTCTCTTAATAATAATTTTTTATTTTATTTTATAATATTGAAAACGCCATTTGCATATTGTGTAGTGTATGTGTTGATGATCTTTCATCATCATTCTGAAAATCTGATAAATCTGCCAAAGATCTGATATGCTAAGTAGCTTTCTTTGCTTCTTCATCAATGGATACTTGCTACTCATTTCAATTATGCTTATCTTTGTGTGTCATGCATGAGTTTCTAGTTCCCAAACACTTTTTGCTTTCCCATCATCATCACAACATTACCAAATATCTTCCAACATTTTAATCCATTATTATAATTTTATACAATTTAATTTTCAATACACTTTGATGTGTATATCTTGTCACGTAATTAGATGTACGTGTAAAATTATTGAATAATATGTCAAAAGTGTCAACATATATATTCTCAATTAAACACTTCTCTTTGCTTTTTTTTTTTTTTTTGGTGTCTCAAATATATAATACACCCAATTTTATGCATTACATATATATACAATGTCACTATCTAATTTGTGACCACGCATGATTATATGGTTGATACTATAAAACTCTCCCATAAAATTTGACCCTATGACTTATAGGTGATGTTCCACTTGGTCTTTACTATTAATTAAACCCTTTGACACACTCTTTGGTATTGCGTGTGGAATACTATGCATGATTCTTTTGTTTTTCCCACAAATACCTTTTTGGCCAAACGGAGCACAATCCCCAAGGACGTAATATAATTTCTACTTTGCTTATTGTGATGTCCTCACATTACATTTTTGCATGCATGATTTGTGTGTGTATGTGCATTCATTATTATTTTACCCTCATTTCATATATTCCTCAACCTAGTATTACACAAGGTTTAGTTAATATGTGTGTTACAAATATGTATTTAATTATTAATAATGAAAAAGTTTAAAATGTTTTTTTTTATAAAAAAAATTAATTAATAATTTTCTTCTAATATATGCTACAGACTTACTACATCATCAATATATTAGTTTTTCAAAATTCCATGTTCATCACTGTAATTTTAATTTCCTCCCTGTATTTATAAAACAAGGAAGGTTAGATTTCAAAATGAGGGAGAGAAAACAAGGCTATGAACATGAAATTTTGGGATATTAAACTTTAAACCCTAATCTAAGATTACAATTGATGAACACACCCATAATTTGTATTATGAGTACAAGAAGTTCATGTAAGACTCAATTTTTTCTCTTACTTCTCCTCTTTCCTTTTATAGCATCCTTATGATAGTCCAGTTGATGGTACTTAAATAAATGGTTGTAATTTCAATAGAAAAAAATTCCCATATTTCAATAATGAGACGTTTTTGGATCATTCTTTTTCTCTCCCTTTGCTATATATATATATATATAACAACAGTAGTGATTAAATGACTTATTTTTCATATAATAACGTGCATTCTTGATGTAAAGTTAATATTTAAAAATCGTTAAATAATTTGATAAATTTGACTAAATTATTATTTAATTATTTTTAATTATTAATTTTTCACGAAGACAACTACACGTGTGTCTTCACCGATTTACTTATCATTTTATCATGATTTGTGATAATAAAAGTATAAGTACAGAATGAATAGAAGAAAAAGGAATAAGAGAAATTTTGATTATTATTTTTGAATTTGATGTTGAATTGAAAAAAAAAATGCAGGAAGGACAGCTTCATAACTCATAGGGCATTCTGTGATGCATTGGCTGAAGAGAGTGCAAGAGTTTCAGCAAACCAGCATCAATTAATCACAACACCTTCAAATCCATTACTCCAATCCCTCTTCCTTTTCCCAACCCAAAACAACTTCATCAATCCATGGGACCCACAATCATCTCAAGAAAACCCTAACCCTAATAATAATAATAATAATACACTTCTTCATAACATCAACATTAAGCCTGAAGTTCAAAGCTTTCACATCCCAAATTCCGATAATGCCCCTCCATTGTTCCTTCACCAAAACCCCAGCAAGAATAACACCATCATGATGACGTCACCCTTCAGGAACAACCCGCACGTGCGCATGCAACCACAATCCAACAGTGCTAATGCTGCTGCTGCTGCCACGTCAGCACATCTCTCAGCCACTGCACTCCTCCAGAAGGCCGCGACCGTGGGCGCGGCCGCCATCACGGGCCCTAATGCCTCACTTGGAGTTGGCCAGCACGTGACTCGTCACGTGACTGAGCTCGGCGACATGACTCAGCTTGACTCGGTTCATTTCATGAACAACATGGGAGTGGGAGGGTTTAACAACAACAACAACAACACAAGGAGCCTCAAGAGTAGTGATGATCTTACAAGAGACTTTCTAGGGTTAACCGGAGATAACAACGGCGGAAGAGGCGGCGGCTGTGACGGAGGAAATGCTGGCGCAGTTGACGTTAGCATGAATATGAAGGACATGCTAACGTACACCGGGAACATAGATTACCAACAACAACACCACCATCATCTTCGACACCCGTTGTTTAAGTCACCACAACAAGGTTTTGGATTTCTTGGAACAACAACTGCCCCAGAATCATGGGGCAATTGTTGATGATGATGCAATTATGTTAAAAAAAATTAACGCACAGATACAAATCTAACATCTCGTATTCTTCCGTGTGTAAATACGATGTGTTAGAGTTGTATTTGCGCGAACCCATTTCACAATGCAAGAGTGCAAAACTATAGGGGTAAAATCGGAAACTGAATATGAATTGTCACTTATACCCTTGTCATGATGAACGTGTATTTTCCTTTCTCTTTGAACTAGCTAGCTAGTTACAATGGTTTTTAATTGTTTCGATTTTTCGTTAATGAATGAACCATATGCATGAGTGTGAATTTATTTAGTTTATTTAGCAAGATTTGTTTTTATTTTCCTCGGTCTTTGCTTCTTTTTAAGCCTTTTATTATTGTTTCTTTCCTAAAGGTGCAATCCTTTATTGTACTTAATTATAGTGCTTAGTTAGTTGTTATCAACTTTCAATATAAATTTATATTATAATATGCAATTAATATATAATGGACCTAAATGAGTAGCTTTGCTATGTCTATTGATATTATATTAGAGGTTAATTACCATATGTTCTTATTTTTCATGAAGGAATTGTGTTGATATCTATTCATTATTTATTGTATAAGTAGATTGAAATAGTTAATCATATAATTAAGTAATTGAGGAATGATGGAGGACCATCAGAATTTAGTCATTAATATTTAAAAATTTAGAATAAAATATATTATTAAATTACTAAACTAAAAATTTTAAGTTAATAACTAAATAATGATAAA
>NC_029786.2:13146030-13148044 GCF_000816755.2 Arachis ipaensis
AAAAAAAAAAAAAATTTATCAGAAAATAAATAAAATAAATTTTAACTATTTTTTATTTTTTATTTTTTTACCAAACGTTTTCAATTCTGAAACATTATTAACTTGAATAAATATGTTGTATTAATTATATTTATGTAGTGAGTATAGATGAGATGAGTGTGAAGGGATGTATAGAAGGGGGGAATGGAAGAGGGGACGATGGTGGCCTTTCTTTTGTTGTCAGAGAAAATGTCACATGCGAGAGAGATTCATAATCATTAGTCCTTTTTGTTGCTATCACCACACCTAGCTATGTCCTTTCTTTGTCTTGACAGCTTTTGATTCTCTTCTATTCTGCTACTTGCAAATATTATGTTTCTATTTCTTCCTCCCATCCATTTTATTCTCTTTACTTTCAACATTAATCATCAACTTTACTTCCCATTTTTCTATCAGGATTTTAATTACAAATCCTTTAACTAAAAAGATAATAACTTTAAGTTATTAATCTCTTTTGATGCATGTTGAAAGTTATTAAAATGTTCAAAATCTTTATAATTATAAAGATTTTTATGTAGAAAACATTTAATATTTTTTTATCAATCCAATACTTTATTTTTATATTATTAGATTTTAGAGGTTAGAGTTTAAAATTTAGTATTTAGAATTTTAGAATATTGATTAAAAGTGAAATTTTTTTTTTTTTACCAAAGATAGGAGACTCAAATCCGCAACCTCTTAATTGAGTACGGAGAAACTATGCTATTTGAGCTACAAATGGTAAGTGAAACATTTTGTTAGTGATGTAACTTTGTTCAAATTAAATCCATTTTCTTTTCTTTTTTTCCTTCCATAATTCCATTCCATTGAAATATTTAATTATTTATGACTAAAAATTCAGCTATTTATATATGCTATAAATTCGGAGAGGAAATTGGAAAACAATGACAACAGATGGGTACATATATCTAATAAATTTGGTATGGTACACAGCAAAATCTCATCAAATAATGAGAATATTGAATCCTTGGAAATTAAAACTCTATCTCAAAATATTAGAAGTACATAAAAGATTTTGGATCATTCCAATCATTATTCTATTTTGTTATCATAAATACCAAAACTTAAACTGTTTGTCTACATATTATTTAAATTTGTTTACTACTAAACTTCAGTTAGTGACAAATGTATAAACAAATTATCTAGTTGTATAAATTTTTTACCTATAATAATTTTTATTTCATAGGTTATCGCATCCTTATCATACATATATACACATACAAAGAGATCAACGAAGTTGAATCTGTAAAAATAAAGATTTCAAAATAGGTTATAAAGATATAAAAATTTGAAGGGCATAGTTTTTGTATTATTTTTGCTAATGAAAGATATAAAATATAAAAATAATTATGAGTATGAAGTAGGTTATCACGTCGAAGAGGAATAGAGGATAGATGAGGTTATCATATGTCGGCAAAAGAGGTCAACCACAACCATGCAATTTTTTAAGACTCAAATGCCCTTATATTCAACCCACCATCTTAAGAAAATAATAAGATAAGCGTGTAAAATGGCAGAAATTATTTTTAATATGGAGATAAAGATGGTGTTTTAGTTTAATATTGATATTTAAAGTGTATTACAGTATTGTGGAGGTGTAAAAAGGTGTTTAATACATATTCTGCGTGTTAATAAGATGATGACACGTGTGCAACACGCATCCTGCGTATTGACTCTCTACTTGCAAAATTTATCCACCTGTAATTACATCAAATAATCTCATTTTTAACCAAAAACACCAATATTTTTTCATATAAAAAAATTAGCCGTAAAATGGTACTAAAAATTTATGTCGCTGATAAAAATTAACTCAAAACGATATAAATGGTAAATAAATTCTGAAAAATTTAAAAATATAACAAAAATAAAAAATTTCATTTTTTAAATAACAAATAAATTTTATATTTAACAAATAACTTATATATTTTATCTATATTTTTTAGAGAACATTTGAATAAGTATTTAAAATATGCAT
>NC_029786.2:13148100-13169744 GCF_000816755.2 Arachis ipaensis
TTATTCACAAAAAATATAAAAAATTCACTTAATATAAAATTATCAAATTTTTAAAAGTGAAAAAAAAATTTAATCAAATTCAAAAAATAGCATGAAAATCAAATTTCTAAATTCTTTTTTAAAAATAATAACCACAACAACAACAAGCTTTACTACTTCTATAGTAAGTCAGTTCAACTAAGGTCAAATTAATTCTTTAGTAGATTTTATGTACTAGTTGTTTAACCAAAAACATTTAACATTAAATAAAACAAAAGGTACATATAGAAGATATCAACTTGCCTGATCCCTCTGCAATTGGTTAAATTAATCACCAAAATCTGAATTTAAATACTAAAAAAAAATGTTAGTGGTGTTGGTGAAAACTTGTGACTTTTGGGACATTATTTGACAATGATTTTGTTCAAGTCTCTGTAGATAGTGAACGATGTAGATTGTCAATTGTCAAGATTGTTCTTAAGAAGTGACGTAATTTTGGACTTAGCTACTAAAAATGCCAAAGGGTTCCACGTCTCTAGCTTTTGTCTTTATTTGTGTAAATTGCAAATTAAAATCATGGCTCCCTAATTGGGTCAAGTAGGACATTATTATTTTAAGTTCACTCCACTTCTTTTTTATTTTTTAAAGTAATATACTTTATAAAAATTAAACTCTTATAAAATGTAAATATCAACATGATGATTGTGCATGTATACTATTAATCAGTTGCTTTTTAATTTTCTTATCAACCATTGAGATTATTATTCATTTTAGTCTCAAACTATCATTATCAAACTTTATTTAAAGAAGATAATTAAATTCCATATGACAATGATGAGAGTTATGTGTATGTGGGTCCCTAAAATTGAAAAAGATTCAAAGACATTGCAAACAAATTAAGCTTATTAACAATTTGGAGCAGACAAGTCAAAGATAAAAGCATTTCTAAATACATACAAGTGTTCATTCATAGTAAAAACTATTTTCTATTTCCATTCCACTTCCAACGAAGAATGCAATATTGGATCATTCCACTTCCAACTATGGTTTTAGGAATTTTAAGAATGTTATGGGGATATCCAACCCCATCCAAAATTTATTGAACAAAGCAGCATTACACCAAATTCCAAGAAATTCTTTTCCTTGGCACTTTTTCTTTTCAAGGGGGTTTAAGTGAAAAAAAAAATTAAAAAGAGAAATGAAAGGGGGGAAATGGGTATAATTTTAAGAAATTAATGGAGACTTTTTTTTTTGTAAAAAGAAGCAAGTGACGCAACCCTAAAATCTTACAAGCGTGAGTGAAAAGGTAAATTAAGCCCATGGTGTATGTATGTATATATATTTGTGCTAAGTGTAATAGTGGTCCAGACACAAGATAGTAATCAATTAAAAAGGAAAAGAGTAAAGAAGAGAATAGAAAATAATTAAAGGAAAAGGTGAAAAAATAAATGTCAACGGTTAAGGGGGTTGAAAAAAAGAAAGAAAGAAAGAAAAATTGGTCATTGTAGCTTTGAAAGCTTGAATTAAAATTCTGAGCAATCTTTTCTGTTAATACTTTATCAAATTTTGTGCACACACTCCCCCAACATCACACAGCCTTTGGTTGGCAACTAAATCCACAAATGCAAATTCAACATTAGCTAAGTCAATTTGATGAAAAACTCAGTATCATATGTATTGTGTGGTAATACAAATACTGACTTCAAATTGTTCTTGAGATCAGATGACTTATTATTTGTCCTTCAATTTATTTTAAAAGTATAAGATTTGCTTTATGAATTATCTCAAGATGAAAACTTTCGTCTTTGATATCTTACATTTGCCCTAAACATATGTTTATCTCAAAGGATGCCACCAATTACTTGTCAAACTCTTATAATAATAATAATAATAATAATAATAATAATAATAATAATAATAAGAAAAAGTATAGGTAGACAATAAAAATATTAAACAATGTGAACATTAGATATATCGGATGTTCATTTCACTAGGTGTACGGATGGTAATTCTAATATTAAGATTTAGATAATTAATTTAGAGGTGTAGTGTATTTTTATTTGATTTGTGATTGTTCAT
Organism: Arachis ipaensis; assembly: GCF_000816755.2. NCBI lineage: Eukaryota > Viridiplantae > Streptophyta > Magnoliopsida > Fabales > Fabaceae > Arachis > Arachis ipaensis. The sequence continues at coordinate 13,150,159 of NC_029786.2, forward strand.
ATTGTTTAAAATGATCATTGTTTACCTAACACTCCCCTAATAATAATACCCATTAGTTCTTCATAATTTTCTTAAAAAGGACCACCACCACGACGGATCCTAATAGTATAATCTAATTCATAATTTGGCTTTGGCTATCTCATAATAAAGCTTCTCAAAATGGAATTCCATATTGAAAAATGGAGCCAAAAGAAAAAAATAGCAAAATAAAACATAAATATAGCAAATTGTTTGGAAACTACCATTGAGGTTGGCATTAAATAAAGTTGTGAGCTTTGCATGCTCAACATATAAACAAAACTACAAAAGGAATGGAGAAAAGTTTCACTGCCACTAAATCCTCGGTATATGCAACTACAACTACAAGAGAGGAGGTACAATTACTACAAGGGTAAAAAAAAAACAAAAAAAGAACATAGGGATTAACAAAAGTTTTTATTTTTTATGGTATATCCAATCTTTTAGAAAGTATATGGCATAAGTTGCAGGGTTAAGGTACAAAACATCCCATTTGCCTACTAAAGAAGAAAAGAACTAGTGTGAGTGAGTGACTCTTTTTTCAATACAAATATCTCTCCCTCTGCAGAAGAAGAAGCACAAGTAGACAAAACCAACATCCTCTTGTTTCTTTCTTTCTTTCTTTCTTTCTTCTATTCCCCTCTCTTCACCTTAATTGCATATGTCATCTTCCACTAGGGAATCTACCTCCTTTTTCTTCTTTACAAAATACTGAGAATTAATTATTACCTAAACTTTCTTTTCAATGCTATATTTTCTACCCTTTTTTCTCCCTTCTGCTGCAAATCCTTGCACACTAGACACAATGCAATCCACTCCACACAAACACACAAGAATCAGACAATATATTGACAGATGTAAAGGTTGTAGTTAAATTAAATGGCAAAATCTTGGAAGGTGATATGCTTTGCTCACCCTATTTCAGAACCAATATTCTTGGAACTTAAAACAGAAAACTAATTTTCATTAAGCATCATTTAAAAAAAAACATTAAAGATGTGTTTAGTTTCTAGAGTTAATAATTATACCGAATGTCTCTGAAAGTTAGGTAATATTAGGCACAACACTCTTTGATTTGTCATGTTTTATGTTTGTAAAAAAAGACCTAACAAATATAATTTCACAAATACAAAAGTGTCGTATGTACGAATACCTACTTATGGAAAATGCTACTGTAATTTACCCTAATTTTATTTTTATTTCCTACTTTTAGCACTTTACGAAGAAAACGTAAATATAGCGAAAAACAATACAATTTTAATTTTTGTTTTTAATATATTCTTTACAAAACCTTGAAAATATAAAATAAAAGCTAAAAATGAGATTAAAAAAAAACAACCAAATAAACTCTAAATATTTCAATTTAATTATACTAATATTTTGAGTTACAATAGTAGTTCAACTTCAACATTAACACAAGTAAAATTCATACTTATACAACAATAACCAAATGTCAATTTAGGCATCTAAGATGTTATAATATATATTCTGATACATTAGCCATACTAGTTTGACACTCTCTTATGCTGCAGAGTGCAAGATGTTAACTCGTAACGACAAATATAACTTCAAGGAATTTGAAGAATTTCATATAATTTTTTCTTATAGTATTTTTTTTAAGGAATGAACCACCAATCTCTAATATTCAGTACAATTTGATTTTCAAAATCTATTGAGATAATTCAATGTACTATTAAAGAGATAGTTGGTAAAAAAAATTGTTGTAATCTTATATATACACAACACTGAATGATGTTCAAATCAGTGATGATCATCTACTGAAATTCAAACAAAGTGACAAAATATAAGAAGTACATAGTACAGACCCAAATGGAAAAAAAGATTGTATTTCAAATATGCATCAATGTTTTTTGCTCTGAGGGTACCTGGTGGGCCAATTCTTCCATAAGGTTCATGTCACTAAGCATCTAAAATGACACCTGGCTTTAGCTTTCAAGATTCACTCCCACAAATTTATCCAACACATTCTTAAATGCCTGCATCATCATCATGCAACAAAAAGAAAATGAGTATTCTCAATTTTATGCACTTTAAATTACACATTGCCTAAAGTTATTCAACATCTGATATAGTTGGCTTTGACTGGTTTAGTTAACAAATTCTACATTTGAAGGACCATACAGTAGCCTGAAATTAAACTATGAAATCTCATTAACCCAACTGCATATATTCTCTCTCATGATGCATGAAAGTGAAACTAAAGTCTCAACGCACATGCAGGGCAACAAATGCCAGAGACTCATGCACTGAAATAATGATAAGGATAGAGACTTGGAAAAAGAAAAGATGTGGTCATCAAAGTATATTTAGGAAATCTGTCCTTCTCGAGGAAAAAAAAAATTAAAAAATACAGAAAAATGAAACAGTACAGTCAAGATTGTCTTAATCACTTGATACCAAGAAATGGAAAAACAGCTTGTTTGGTCAGGAAATCATAATGAGTTTGAATCCAAACTGAAAATGACACACAGTAGAAAAGAAGATAACATGAGATGTATTTAAGATTTTAAGTGATGCAATTAATGGCACCATTCAGATAAGGCACAGTTGATAGGCATAATTTTCACACAATTATATATTTATATTCATGATTTGTTAAGACAAATTCAGAATGTTACTCAATCCAAGAGACGTCTAGAGCCAAATTGAAACCATTAAGTAGCCTTGTAATGAACTAAGGACCAAACAGAAACAAGAATGTGCCTAGTGTAAATTATCAAAATGATATCACAAGTGGGAGGGTGGGAACGAGTATTTCATGGCATGGGAGAAATTTGATCCTGTGTAATATCTCAGGATTGCAAGCCATTCACAGCAACAGCAATTAAAACATGGAGTAACATTTATAAAGTGAAAATAAATAAGATTGTGAACAACCATATTCAGTTTTTTTTATCCAAGTAAACTGATTATATGAATAAGGTTGCTAAAAGAAACAGATATACTTCCCCAGTACACATTTTTAGAGGCTGCTAGGTCGTTCATTGTCTCAAAATAGAGAAAGTAATACTAACTTAATTAGAAAACAAATTCTCAACGAGAAAAAAATCTTAAGAGGTTCTTTAAAATATTAAATTAGAAATCTATTAAATGTGTTAACACTCAGATGAACAACACTGCCCTTGTGTCCATTTAAACGTAGGGCCAAAAAGAAAAAGACTTGTGAGATATAGTTTTATTTTAGAGCTTCATTGCAGATATTACGCTTCCAGCATAAGAAAGAGTTTCTTTTTCTGTGGAGTTTTGGCCTTTATTTCAAGGGAAACTTATCCAATTATCTTAAATTTTTAAAATATCTTTTATTTTGAATCAATGAAGCCCATTTTTCTTTTTTTCTTTTAAAAAGAATAGAAAAAAAAACATAAAAACAAAAAAAAGCTCAAACAAACAGGCCCAAATACCCAACCAAACACATAAATTTTAGGCGATATTTTACTGTTTTCTCACCAATCATGGAAAGAAAAATAAAACAACATAACAGTTTCGTAATTAATATTAAAAACAATAAATGAAAAATACAAGATTCTATGAAATAATTACCTGTTGGGCAAATGCCTCCTTCCCTTTTAGAATTGAATTCATTGCTGCTGATTGGTCGTCAAAAGCACTGTAGAAGACCTCATAAAATCTATTCCTGTAATCACAACAGTAGGCAAAAGCTGGATGTTATCTTGATCACAAACAAAAATGTGAAACACCCGTAGGTATTAGTATGTACCTATCTTCCTCAAGTATTTGTTGATCCATCTCATCAAATTTCCGAGTAAGCACTTCAGCCCCAACTGGAGAAAGTACATGCAATACAAGTGCCTCTAGAGTCCTTGGAAAGTTGTGCTGAAAATAGTAAATAGTCCAACATGCTTGAAACTAGCAAATATTATATGGCCTAGAAGGCTAGAACTATGAAACAAATATATGCACTATATGGATGAAAAACAAAAGAGATGATTAGCATATGATTTCAGTTGCAGATGCAGAACTAGCTACACTATCATGGATAACTGGAAAACTGTACAAAGCACAATATATAAAACTGAAAGAAGCGGCAATAATGTCCTATCCTAATAAGACAAACAAAATTCTCAATCTTGTCCACTCCAAGAATCAATTCTAAATTCTAATGAATCCAAGATATTGAAGCAAAAGCAGCTCCCTTTCAAATAAGAAAGTTATTCTCCCAGAAAGAAAATGGCATAAATCATCCCAAAAGCATGAAGAAATATAAAACAAAACATATCTGTCAACCTAGATTCCTTTGGTGTGATCTGGTAAAAAATAATAATGTCATACTTCAATCTTTACTTTGTCATGTTGTCTAATAATAATTAAGGCACTAAAGCCACAGTTAAAACTACCAAGTAGTGAATTAAAAGACCAAACTGCTTTGACATTTACAAACTTTGTAAGAGAATTCAAACTCACTGCCATTGCAAGAAAGACATATTGGAGAGTTTGCGGCTTGACATCCCAAATAATTTTAGCAACTGGATCATCATTCAAGTCAGCAGTCACTGCTTTCTTACATTCATCATTCTCTCCTAGGTTATGATCACTTGTAGAAGCTGAGTGTGATTCCTGATCCTGACTCGCGCTAATGCAGTTGTGAACCCAGGAAACAAGTTCATGAAGCACCTGAACTGCAGCAGGTTCCAATTCAACCAGTGTGTTCCCCTCACACAGACGTTTCTCTTTAATATCCATTCCTTTTAACATCTTACCACAATTGTCATCCCCATGATCTGGTAATGGCAATGGCAGAAACCATAAGATGGGTGCTTATTTTCTAGTCAGATAACAAATATGGAAAATAACTTCATGAGAAGTCGTTCTATAATTAACTTACCTGCTTCTCCACCGTTAGGGAACTTCTGTGTTAATGTCCTAGTTTTCCCCATCCCCAACTCAAGCAGAACCTGGTCCTGTCCTATAAATTAAAAATATATGTCACAAGCCCCTTACAGAAACTTCTAATTACCAAACAAAAATAAAAATAAAAACAAGAGAAAAGAAATAACCACAGGATGGTTAGCTCCAAAATGCATTTTGACAAGTTAGATGATCACGCCATTTATACACTACCCTCAAATCTATTAATCCTCAACTTTAGCTATGAAAGGTTTCTAAATATTGTAATTCAACACCAAATAACTATCAAATCATGATGAATCAGAAAGTTTACAGCCAGCAAGAATTACTTGCACAGAAAAAGAAGTAAAGGTAATGCACTCAAAGCTATAATCTGAAGAATTTTGAAAAGGTAAATCAGTTACCTACATTCAGATGTGTTCACAAGTTAATAAAGTTGACCTAAATCCTCAGGTATCAATTTTGGCATATCCCACCACCCAATTGATTAATGAATGAATGAATAACGATAGGCTTTATTATTTGTAGTAAATGATATACAAATGAAGCACCTACCATTTCTTTGTCGATCAATCTTGAAGTGTGTCCATTGGCCAATGCGCAAATGATGGTTGCAAAATAAAACAATAGAATTATTCATAAGTCAATAAGTCAGACTATCACAAGTATAAGAAATAAATCCTAGCCAATACCTTCTCAATATTCTGCGTAAATAATATGCATCCATGTGTTCCTGCATGGAAGACATTATGTAGGATCTCCACCAAAAGTTAATAGCAATAGTCCAATCATCACTGTCAACTTGGTGAAACCTGTACAATAATAAAAATAATAAACCAATGATATATGGGAGGAAAAGTGTGACATCTATCAAGTTTACAGAGATGAAGAAAATGTAGATTGCCTAATGAAGCATACAGACTAAGAAGTGCAATATGATAAAAGCATTTTAAAAACCAAACATACAGAAATTACAATATGAAGCATAGTGCATCAAATCCCATGCTTTAGCGACATTGGAAGAAGACAAGTACCAACAACTACAACAAACACTTCTTTTTCCATTGGGTGGAATCAGCTATGTGCATCAAATGGGTCCCTATCAAGAACCATATTTATAGAAACGCCATTAAAATCTAAATCATTTTTAAGGGTTTCTAGTCTTTCATATTCCCCCATAACTATTTGCAATATTGAATTTCTACTCTACTCTTCTTCCTAGGGATATTACAGGTGATCTTCTCACATTATCTAACTACTAAGGTAGAATTCTACCATATTTTTCACATATGCCCCAGCTTTCTTTCTAAAATGTATTCATTGCTAATTATATATTATCTAATGTGTGCACTCAGTCAACATAATACAACATCTCTACAACGTTAAGTTTATTCTATTATTGGTTTTTACTGCCCAATATTCACTGAAACATAGGTCTTATAATTGTACAGTAAATTTTCTCTTAAGCTTGAATGGCAATCTCTTATCACTAATAAGTAACAACAATTCAGACAGACTCCATTTCATCAACTTAGTTTGAAATTATAGTTTACATCTCTTTCTATTTTCCCTTCATTTAGGAGGATGCACCCAAGGAACTTACACCATGTGACTTGCAGGATGATATGATAACCCATTTTCACCTCTAAGCTAGAATATTAGCATACCTCTTATTGAACTTGAATTCCAGATCAAGTGATTGACAAAAACAAAAACAGTTTATTTGCATCTGAAATATGTATCTTGACAAGGCAGAGCATGTTAAGTTTGAATCTTACGCTATATTGATCACAACAAAATGACAAATAACAAGGGGGGAAAAAGGAGGAAGATCCTGTTTCATGTACTCAAGTGTGCGTTATCTTTCTAGAATGTGAATTCTTGAAGGCTATCATGTGTATGAGAAATAGTTTATTGATAAATTCATGCATCTATGAACAAGGTCATACTTGATATTTTTTTAAATTATTATATCAGGATCAATGTCCTAGAATCAACATAAAGATTACACAAAGAAAAGATATAGAAGTGGAAGTCATAAGAGACTTTAGGAAGTGAAGGTCTACAGCAGAAGTGTAACTCATAATAAACTTTTAAGTGTCTGAAAAACCATTTAGCTGACTAAAGGTTGTATTCTCAATAAACGGTGATTACAAAGACTACATTGCAATAGAAAAGCAAAGGTCAACTAGATTTTACATTGGATAAGCAATTGAGCATGAGGCACACACATGTTTAACCACCTCCATCAAAACCAACCAGCATGAACCATTTTCCCCAAATTAAAAAGGGCAGTAATCTACCCTCAATCAGAGGAAGATAAATAGAAATAGTTGAATTTGCAATCTTACCAGCCTTCAGGAATGAAAAGTGCGTCACCAGCCTCAAGAACAACCTTTTGCGCAAAAGCCATCGACCATTCTGCCCTTGGATATATTGAGTAATCAGGGTTTTCTAATGCAACAGAACTGCCACATGGATTTTATTACGGGAGAAAAAAAAGCAAAAAAAAAAAGGAACAAAAACAAAAGGGAACTGTTAGAGTATGATAAAGTGTTAGTGTTATGTGCCATGGGCCTGACTTGTAAAGTTCTATTAATCTCACACAAGTATTAAACCCATTCACTACTATACACACAGGGAACCTAAGTACCCAAAAAATACTAGTTCATGTATTCATTATACAACAGCTATCTATCTACCCTCTCTTTCACTCTATTCGTTTTGAAAGCATACCTGTGATTGGAAGCCTCCCCATATATAGGCATCGGGTAAAGTGAGGGACTAGCAGAAGGAGGCCACAGAACAACTGCAAAGCATTTGGTTCCAGTTAAAGAAGGGCAGAAAGGATTAAGGAGTTGGGAAGTTAGAATGGATTTTTGTAAAAACAAAACAGCTAGAGAACTTATAAGCATAATTAAAACAATTATCAGTGTTTAGTTTTTAGTTTTTTTCAGCCTAATTTAAAGTTCATCTGTAATAAACTATTCAAAACAAAGTAATTGAAACACGCACAGAATCAATAGTTGACGGATCATAATAAAAAGCAGTAAATCAGCTGGAGCTTCTCTCCTAGTTTTTGTTTACCAGATAAGATCTGGAAAAGTCAACAATGAAAATGTTTACAGAGGGAGAAGCAAATAAAGTTCCAAAATTCCAACAGTAGTTCTATATTATTTACTGCAATACTGCTTCAGAGTTCAGGCATTAGGTAGTTCAAAACATCAGCAAGCAATGAAAACTGTAAAAGGTTCCTATAATAATTGATAGTATATTCCTGAACAAGAGAACCTCCACAAAAGAGGGAAAAATTCATAGCAGGATGTAATGTTATATATCAAGAAAAGAAAGATATATAAATATTTAATACCCTGTTTTCGGCCAGAAACTATGCACAGAAGATTGTTGTGTGGATCATAGTGAGTACTTGATCTGGCTTGGGCATTGTTCATCCACAAATTTATAGAAGACAGCTCTTTTCCCTCCAAAATCGGAGGCTGCAGAAAACAACTATTATAAATTAGATTTCTATGACCAAAAATTCCTGCTATGATATGTCGAAATATAGACAGCATAGCAAAATAGCTGGATAATGTACTAACAGTCTGAATGTCTTCCCTTAGAGCCTCCAATTGGACCCTCTCCTCGCGATCGCTGTTCATAATTGGAACCTAAGTTACATTTCACCCCAAAACAATAAAAAGAAAAGAACTTAGCACTTTGAACTGATCGGCAAAATTACATATTATCTCATTGCTGTTGAATTTCCAACCTGTGCCAAATAAATTTGTTCAGGAACACCTTCCAAGGATAAATCACCACACTCTGCGTCATGATTTTCCATGTCAAGGCAAGGATCAAGAGCTTCTTCTTTGTCCTTGCATTTCGTCAGCATTCGTTTCTTACATAAACCAATGAAGGTAGAAAACGGTAGAGGAACCTGCCAGCAACGGAATCGAAAAGGGAAAGTGAAATAAAAGTTTGTTTTTCAGTCTCAACCACCAATAATTAAAATCTACTAAAATGAGAATGATCTAGTTTGAGTCAAGCTAACACCCTATAAGAATAGAATCATCATTCACAACTCAAACTGTCAAACATCAAAATTAACAGTACTGAATCACTTGAACCAAACAGAGACTGAAAAATATAATTCAAACTCAAACTTTACATAGCCACATCCATATCCATATAGAATTAAATAAATTTCGCTCCATAAAATTAAAACAAGATTAAGTGGGAAATTACCCGGTCATGGCTTCCAAGATCACCATAAAAGACGGGTGCAGATTGTGACACCATAGCTTCCACCGTAGCAGAACCTACCCGCGCCTAGGTTTCATTTTCAACAAGCATATACCAGAAACTAAACACATTCAGTTATTTTCATATTCAACATAACACAGAATTTTAAAAAACAAAATAAAATAAAATAGAAACTTCAAATAAATGAATGGTTGTGAACCTGCAAGTAGTTGAGACCACCGTTGGATGGGTTCCATTGAGAGAAAGCTCTCCAGCTCTTAGTGCATCCAACGAACACCTATTTTTTCAGTTTTTTTTTTAATTAAAAATGAATTAAAATTCAAATAAATAATAGTAGGGGAGAGAGAGAAGGTTAATGTTTACAGCGGGAAGATTAGTGGATTCAATGAAGGATTGGAAGTGTTTAGAGGTTGGAAGCTCTTCGTATCTTTGGATTCTAATGGATTCATCCATCCCTAATGCGTTGCTGTATTCAACACACAACTTCGATTGTAGCACTGAACTGAACTCTCTGTGTGTGCAGTGTCTGAAGCTGGTGTGCAAAGATTTTGGGCCTAATTGGGCTTTAATAGCCCAACCTAAAACTCCGTCTATTACAAAACTGGCCCAATATGTACCAAAAATAAAAAACAATAGGTGACCTTTATCCACCCAAGCGAAAAAAAAAAGGTGACCTTTATCCCAATATATTTTAGTTTCACATGGGTCACGCCTCACGGTATTCCTTACTCAACAGGCCAGAACTAATCTATTAGAAATCAAAACCCAATTTAAGAATTTTTTACTTGCCAAATAGATTATTGCATACATAAGAGCTAACCACACACCAACCCAATATATTATATAGTAACAAATTAACAATGCTAATTTGAGTGAAAAAAAAGGTATTTTTTAGGACAACTATATTATATTTGTACCAAAAATCAATTACTATAATATATATATATTAAAAATAAATTAAATATCAGATATATTTATACATAAATATATAGCGATTAATTTGATGACTAATTTTTACTGTGCATATAACAATTTTTTTTTAATACATTCGTGCCTCTTATGTTGAACAATATATATGCCTGTATCTCTTATGTAGAACAATATGTCATGCATGTTTTTGAAAATTGATATAGCAAGACTCTAATTTACCTCTAATTTTAGATAGTAGAAGTTACACATAATATAAAACATATAAATTATTTAGTAACAATTAGATTTTTATTATTTAATTTTGATCCACTGTCAGTATAAAATTTACATGTACATCTAATTACATAATGTCATATTAGTAAAAATAACTATTTTTTACATTTATCGTGTGAATAGTCATCTAAAAAAACGGATATAATTGTACGACTATATAAAACACTTTATACTATTAGTGCATCAAAAGTAAACTCTATATTTTTTTATCAATTTTATCGTTTAAGAAAATTATTTTCGCCAACATGGCCTAGACGCTTATGACGTGGATGTATATATCTGATCCATTTCTTTTGTTACAAGTAAGCTTCATTATCCTCAGAATACATCAAATAACTTAATTGTTTGACTGTTCCAAACTTCACCATTTGGAACATACAATTAACAATAATTTGTATTCTTTCACGTGTCTGTTCGTGTTGCTTACGAAGCATATAATAATGTTTATTCTTTAGGTGATCAATGTTAAGCTGATCATAATTAACGGTTTCTTTATGCATTATTGAACCGTCACTTGATAGATATATTTATTATTAGTTTAAGCTATAATAATAATATTACGCACAAACCTTATGACTAAGTCCTTCAATCATATATCAACATTCTAAAACAATACCAAGTGGTTTCATTCTAACTAAGCTTTATGTATTAAGCTAAGTGAAAGTTGGCCCTGTGTTTTGTGTTCTACTTTAGGTTAAAGTATCTTCTAAGTAACGATTGGACGAAATAAAATAAGAGTTTTTATCTGAAAGGGAATGAAGTATAAGTTTATAATTTAAAAGAAAAAAAAAAACCAACTAGAGTTTCCATTATTCTAATTTTGCAATTTATTACAAGAACTATATATGTAATTAACTTCTTAAGTAAAATTATATTCTTTTTCTTCTCTTTCGATTATTCTATCTGATTATCTGTAACACTCAACCTAAAATACAGTACTTAGCATATGTAAGTAGGGGTATACATGCTATACACGGTTAAGGTTAATCAAAAAAACAAAACTTAAATTTAGTTAACTAAAAATTTGGTTTAAGTTAATAACTAAACCGGTTTTAAATTGGTTTTTCATGAAAAACCGATTTTTGTATGTAAAATTTGGTTTTTATATAAAAAAAATGTTTAATTACTCTGTTAGTCCCTATAATTTCGCAAAATTTTTAATTAGGTCCCTGTATTTTTTTTTTCTTTTAATTGAGTCCTTACACTAATTTTTTTTTTAATTGGGTCCCTATACTTTTTTTGTTTAATTTGGGTCCCTACACCAACTTTTTTTTTAGTTTGGTCCCTATAAAATTAAGTTAATTACTGCTAAGAGGGACCTAATTGAAAAAAAATTGTGCAAAGACCCAATTAAAAGGAAAAAAAGTATAAGAACCTAATTGAAAATTTCGTGAAACTATAAGGACCAACAGAGTAATTAAACCTTAAAAAAAGGGTAAAAAAACAGATATAAGCCAAGGGGTGGCTTATATTACGCAAATCAGCCAAACGAGATTCTCATTCATCAATCAACCAAAGCACACTATAATATAATTCGAATTGACCTAACTCGAATTATTTCCAACCATTACGCCAAAGTAGTTTGAATCAAGTTGGAACGAATTATTCAAGCATAATTCGAATTATGTCAATTCGAATTACTACCATCACGTGAATAGGAGGAAGTTCGAATCATGTTGATTCGAATTACTCCCTTTTCGTTTCAAATGGTAATTCGAAATGTGTTGATTCGAATTACAAGGGAGTCGCCTATATAAGGAGTTCGAACCAAGGTCATTCGAATTAGTTTTCCATTCTCATACCCCCACCAAATCCCAGAGAAAACGACCTAGAATCGGGCCGACAAAGACTCGAGCGGCATATTCAGGCGATGGGGGACGATCCAGGGAGGCTGTATCGTTTGGATGGAGTTGCTCATATCGCCGGGGTGATTAACGACGAGGTTAGTGGATTTTCATAGTGATTTTTGATAGTGGTTTATGATAGTGGTTTTTGATAGTGGTTTATGATAGTGGTTTATGAAAGCGGTATTGCAAGTGGTTTATTTTAGCAGTTTTGCATGCAGTTTTATTGGCGGTTTATGTTAGTGGTTTGGGTTAGTGGTATTGCATGCGGTTTATTCCATAGGTTTTGTTTGCGGTTTTGTCGATGGTTTATTTTAGCGGTTTATGTCAGCGGTTTAGGGTGGTGGTATCGGAGGTGGTTAACTGAGTGGTTTTGCATGTGGTTTATGTTAGTGATTTTTTGGATGCGGTTTTGCTAGTGGTTTACTACATTTTGCTTTTGCATGTGGTTTTTAGAAGCGGTCTATGTTTGCGGTTTACGTATGCAATTTTGGTAGTGGTTTACTATATCTTCTATTGCATGTGGTATTTGTTAGTTCTTTACGTCGTGAATTGTATATGTTAGTGGTTTTGTAATTCGTTCTAATTATTCGTCCAGACTCAACTACCTTGTACTGTACCCCTCGGTGGATGCTGTAAGTCTTCACACTCAACAGGGCCTCATCTTTATCCTGAAATTGCTGACCAACCTGGAACTCTGTCAGACCAGCAGACCCTTCCGCATCTCTAGCGCCAAATCCAACAGGCTGCCCAGGAACCCCCTCCTGCCTCATGGCATCCAGGTCCAATGATGAAAAATGTGGAGGGTATTGCTGTGTGCCAGAGCTAGAACCCCCTGCAGCCCCTCCCGGGTCACTCGCTCCAATATCATCGCCACTATCATCAGCAATCATATCCGGCTCAACATCATCGTCCTCTGGATCATCAAACAATCCGTCTCCAACACCAGCCGGTGCAGCACACTGTACTGAGGTCGGAAGATATTCCCCAGTTCCAACCTCGTTGCCAACACTGCCATTGAGATCAACAGCGAACAAAGGGGAGACGACAGGCTGGATGGGTGGCTCGTACGCAGGGACGGAGGAAGAAGCAACGGCAGGTCTCGAGCTAGAACCGGCCACCATGGCTACAGTGTTGGTATTCCGGTTCGAACCCCCAAGCTGGATACCACATCAACCAACTTTGCCAACAGCTCTGGTATCCTCACCTCGGAAAACTGTCGGCGACAATGAAACATGACCTGCAAGTCCTCATCACTCCCGATCGTGAAACAATCATATTTCACGGTATCTTGGAGCACCGTGGTTGGAATGCGATAGAAAAACTTCTTAACCCTTTTCACACCTTCCAGACCAAGTTTCAGCAGTACATAGCTGACAATGTCATCATAGCTCGTCGTAGGCCTCACGATAATACATAGGATCCTTATCGGTGAACTTCACACCGGACCGAGTTTTTCTCTTAATCGATCCTCTGTGGTGAACCAACACTAGAAAACTGTCCTCACTAGCCATCTGACCCCTCTAATGAGAGCAACTCACGTTCACATCATATATATACAGGTCTAGTTCACAATAATTCGAATCATCCTCATTCGCACTATATATATGTAATTCGAATCAACACATTTTGAATTACCATTTGAAACGAAAAGGGAGTAATTCGAATCAACATGATTCGAACTTCCTCCTATTCACGTGATGGTAGTAATTCGAATTGACATAATTCGAATTATGCTTGAATAATTCGTTCCAACTTGATTCGAACTACTTTGGCACAATGGTTGGGAATAATTCGAGCTAGGTCGATTCGAATTATGAAGAAATATAATTCGAGTTTTGTTGATTCGAATTATATTATAGTGTGTTTTGGTTGATTGATGAATAAGAATCTCGTTTGGCTGATTTGCGTAATATAAGCCACCCCTTGACTTATATCTGTTTTTTACCCTTAAAAAAATGGTTTTTATATAAAAACTAATTCTTTTAAAAAACCGATTTATTTCAAAACCAATTTTTAGAAAAATCGGTTTAAAGAAAACTGATTTAATGCAAAGTCAATTTTAGTCTATCTAAAAACTAATTTTTAACAATTTAAAAAATTAATTAAATAATATTATTTTATTGATGTATTAAGAGTCTAATTACACTATGGGTATTATAGAGTTAATAAGTATGATTTTAATTAGTTTTTATACAATATTATTTTATAGGCTTACATATTTAGTTTTGATTTTGGTTAACTGATTTTTATAATTTAGTTTTGGTAACTTAAATTCAAATAAACGTAGTTATGGTTTTCAAAACCATTTTAAAAAATTGGTTATCCAAGGATTTAAAATGTACATCCCTAATGTAAGACCATGTTTAAAGATTTTCGACAATATAAATTTGTCCTTAGAAAAGTAAAACCAGAGAATATTATTTATTTGAACATATAATTTATTGAGATTAATTTTTAATTTATACATATAGGCAACGTAGAAAAGTATATACACTATCAGAAAATCAAATTCTAGAAAGGATATAATTGAAAAAGTTATAGCAGATAATCATTATTGCAATGGATAGTTATTTATGTTGATTTTGCCCATTTTAATTTCTTTTGAAAATTCTATTATATTGATTGCTTGGCAATTTATACACTCAGTCAATAGAAATATAATTTCTTATATATTATATTAGAAAATTAAAATATATGGCATAAGCCTCGTACCTATTATTCTTGCTTTGTGAAGAAAATCTCATGCCCTAAGCTGTTCAAGCTGTGATGTTGATTATTTGATGAACCAGAAGGGATTAAGAGAGGAAGAGAAATAAGTTCTTCTCATTGTTGGAGAGAATGAAAAATCCCCTTAAAAAATATTTGTTTAGTTATTACACATTATATACTATGTACTTTTTATGTACTCTCACTAAAAAATAATTACAACGGTAAACCTATTATTGATAAATAAATAATCTAGGTAACACCCTCCCGCAAGCAAGAATTGTGTAAATCTAACAATCCTAGCTTGGAAACATTAGCAAGAAAAGGATCCAGTGGCAGAGCTTTGGTAAGAAAATCAGTAAGTTGATCCTTGGAACGAACTGGCATAAGATGAATGAGACCAGACAAATGCTTTTCACGAACAATGTGGCAGTACATTTCAATGTGTTTAGTTCTTTCATGAAAGATGGGATTATTGGCAATGTGAATGGCTGATTGGTTGTCACAGTGATAGACTTTTGAAGCGGCAAGCCAATGAAATCCATTAAGAAAGATAACCAACTAGCTTCACAAGTGGCAACAGCAAGAGACCTATATTCAGCTTCTGCAGAGGACTTGGCAACTATGGTTTGCTTCTTACTCTTCCAGCTAATGAGCGAGTTCCCAAGCATAAAGCAATAACTGGAAACGGAGCGACGAGTATCGGCACAGGTAGCCCAGTCAGCGTCGTCGGCAAATCCAGTGAGATGCATATTAGAAGTAGAGGAGAAGAAGAGACCAGTTGCAGGTCGGCCTTTTAAATATCGGAGTACACGAAAAGCAGCTTGTAGGTGAGAAGTGGTTGCACAATCCAAAAATTGGCTCAAACGTCCCACAGCATAAGAGATATCGGGTCTAGTGTTTGTGAGGTAAAGGAGTCGGCCGATGAGCTGTCTGTAAACAGTGTTGTCTATTAAAATGGTACCTGATTCCTTTGAGAGTTTCTTACTATAATCAAATGGAGTAGAGAGAGGCTTGCAATCTAGATAACCAAAATCTCTGAGAAGGTCCATGGTGTACTTCCGCTGATAAATGTGAATTCCAGAGTTAGAGCGTACTACTTCCATTCCCAAGAAGTATTTGAGATCACCAAGATCCTTTATTTTGAATTTGTCATCCAAATATTGCTTGATGGAATTGATTTCACCAATGTCATTCCCGGTTAAAACCAAGTCATCAACATATACTAGAATGGCAGTGAAGCGTTCAGATTGTTTCTTGATGAAGAGTGAATGATCATCAAAAAACTGCTTATAACCAGCATCCACAAGAGTCTGAGTGAGCTTAATGTTCCATTGCCTGCTTGCTTGCTTAAGCCCATATAGAGATTTTTGCAATTTACAAACCAAACCTGGTTGTGACACAGCCAAACCGGGTGGTATCTTCATATAAACTTCCTTGTCCAAATCTCCATGAAGGAATGCAGTGTTGACGTCCAGCTGTTTCAAATGCCATTTCTTTGCCGCTGCTAATGCTAACATTACTCGTAGGGTAGTCATTTTGACAACTGGACTAAAAGTATCACTATAATCTACTCCTTGCACTTGAGTGAATCCTTTTGCAACTAGCCTCGCTTTGTGCCTCTCTATGGTGCCATCAGGATTGAATTTTACCCGAAAAACCCATTTGCAACCCACAGCCTTCTTGTCTTTTGGGAGTTCAGTGAGACACCAAGTTCTGTTCTGATCTAGAGCTGTCAATTCATCTTGTATGGCCTTTCTCCAACATTCATGTGCAGCCGCTTCCTCATAAGTGCTAGGTTCTTGATTTGAGGTGATGGCTAGAGAAAGTGACTTATATTTTAGGGTTAGTTTATCATATGACAAGTGTTGTGAGATAGGATATAAAGAGTTAGAGTTGGCAATGTTGCTAGAGTGAGCTGTGTGGGTTGTCATACAATGATAGTCCTTCAAATAAGCAGGCGGTTTCTTGACTCTTTCAGACTTTCTAGTAATGCAGTCATGTGTGATGTCAGAGTGTTGTGATGCAGGTGCATTGTTAGTGTGTGGCGTGGTAATGGGTGCAATGGTGTGTGAGGAAATTGGTGAGTGCATTGAGCTTGAGAAATGTTCATTTGAATCTATGAGTGTGGTATGTGTGGGTGATTGCAAATGATGTGTGGATGGTGTATCATATTGAAAAAGATCAATGCATTGTGGAGTACGAATGGGTACCACAGAAATATCAGTGCTAGTGGAATGTAAAAATGGAAAATGAGTTTCATAAAAAATTACATTTCTGGATATGAAAATTTCCTTTGATTTTAAATCAATAAGTCGAAAACCCTTTGTTCCTAATTTAAAACCAAGAAAAGCTGTTTTTCTGGCTCTTGGGTCTAATTTTGTTCTTGAATTTGTTAATGTGGAGGCATATGCAAGAGAATCAAATACTCTTAAATATGAAAAGTCAGGTAAGTTACCATACAAAAGCTTATAAGGACTAGCATTATCCAGGTTAGTGCTGGGTAGCCTATTAATTAGGTGAATGGCGTAAGCAACTGCGTATTACCAAAAACAATGTGAAATTCCTGATTGAAATAGCAGTGCTCTAGCAACACCTAAAATATGCTGGTGTTTTCTCTCTACAATCCCGTTTTGCTCTGGTGTTTCTACACAAGAAGTTTGGTGTAAAATTCCAGTTGATGCAAAAAAGGATTTTAGAGTGAACTCTGGCCCATTGTCAGTCCTTATACACTTAACTTGTTTTTTAAATTGTACTCTGACAAAATTCACAAAATTAATAACCAATTGTGATGCTTCAGATTTGGTTTTCATAAAAAAAATCCAAGTGAATTTGCTCTTGCCATCCACCACAGTAAAAAAATACCTATGTCCTTCATTGGAAGGGACAGAAATAGGACCCCAGATTTTCATATGAACTAAGTCAAAACAATCTTTTATTTTAGTTGTACTAAGATTAAAAGATAATTTCTTTTGTTTTGCAAAATGACATGAATCACAAGGAAATTTTGAAGCAATACAATCTATAAAAGGATAATACTTGTTCAGAAAAATCAATTTATGCATGGGTATGTGTCTTAATCTAAGATGCCAAATGTTGTTGTGCTCACTGTGTGAAGGTGTGGTGGGATGAGTAGTAGTCGTAGTTGCCGCCAATGAAGCTTGCTTTATTGGAAGAGGGAGAAAGTGAGAGAATTCTGGTTCTCTACTCATTGTATATAACCCTTCTATACACTCAGCAATGTCAATCATTTTTGATGTGGATCTATCTTGTATCTCACAACACTTATCATTGATTAACAGTTGACAATGTAAGTTTGAGGTTAACTTTGACACAGATATCAGTTTAAAATCAAAAGAAGGAATGTATAAAACATTTTTGAGAAAAAATAATTTTTTAGAGAATGTGATTGTGCCAATGATGGTACTAACAGTTTTGGTCCCATTTGGCAATATCACATTGATTGGATCAATATTTTAAAAACTTGCAAAATCTTTTAAGTCAAAAGTCACATGATCTGTTGGACCGGAATCAATGACCCATAGTGCAGATTTTGGAGTGATAATGCTCATAATTCTCGCATTAAAATGTAATGCAATGGTTTTACATGGAGTGAAAGTTTGAATGGAATTAGTCAAAATTTGATTTGCATTATGAGGTTGTTGCTGCACACTTTTGTCTTTGATCAACTCTAACAAGGCAAATCTTTGCTCTGGAGTGAATCCAGATCTTGATATTCCAGTGTTCTCTTGGAGACAATTGAGCTGGGATTGTTTGTCATTGAGTATATCATCATGCCCCTCAGTGATCACGTGATTGATGGTGGTGTTATGTTGCTGCCATTGATAGAAATGGGAGGAGTACCCATGCTTCTTATAGCATACATCTTCTGTGTGGCCTTGCTTGTTGCAATGAGAGCAAGTCAATGTAGCTCCACGACCTCTGCAATGGGAGGATCTGTTTGCCATGTTTGCTATTTTGAGAAATCAATGAATCACAGAGTAATAGGGATCCAACTCGTTGATCGGAACAGCTATGTTCACCAAGAAAGAATCTTGCGAAATAGCATCTCATCAAACTCTATTGGATGAGTTTGAAGGAAGAGGTAAGAATGGGGGAAAGAAAATGTCGAAAGAAAAATTAGGGATAGAAAGAAAATGGCAAAATTGGATTGATCTCAATTCACAACTTTTTTTTTTAATAATTTGATTCACAACTTGGTTGCTCTCCACGCTCACCGCACCATGAAGAAAATCTCATGTCCTAAGCTGTTCAAGCTGTGATGTTGATGGTTTGATGAACCAGAAGGGATTAAGAGAGGGAGATAAATAAGTTCTTCTCATTGTTGGAGAGAATGAAAAATCCCCTTAGAAAATATTTGTTTAGTTATTACACCTTATATACTATGTACTTTTTATGTACTCTCACTAAAAAATAATTACAATGGTAAACCTATTATTGATAAAGAAATAATCTAGGTAACACTTATATTATTTTTGAATTCAACATGTAATCAGGTACAATTAGATTAGATTCGATTAAATGCAATCTTAGTTGGTTTGGGTATTGATTTTGGGATCGCATAACTCAAACCAACTCAATTATCCTATTAGTTTAATATTAAATTATTAACTAAAAAATAAATAAAATCTAATCATA
>NC_029786.2:13169812-13177735 GCF_000816755.2 Arachis ipaensis
TATATTATTTTTATTATTGTTATAATTACTACATATTTATAATATTTAAATGATTTTTTTTATTTTTTTAAGTTTTTCATAATTTTATTTTCAACCGGGTACCCAATTTAATTTTTTACAAAATATAACAAAATTAAAACAGATATGAAAATTCTAAAATCCAAATTCACTTGCTGTCTTTGTTTGTGTTTCAGTCTCTCTTTTCTTATACTTATTACTTCGTAACATTTTATATGCTTAAATCAAAACATAACCCAAATTTTTTAAATTCACTAATACGCACAAAACAAGGAGAGAACAGGAAAAAAAAGGTGGATACTAAAGAAGAGAATAAGAGAAGAGAGGAATGAGAGAGAAGAAAAGGAACGCTAACCAAGGAAAGAACTATTACCGTATTGAGAAGAAAGAGATAAAGGAAAGGAGAACAAATAAGGCCATAAAAAGAAAAACGATGAGATAGAGAAGAGGGATCAAGCAAGATGACACCAATGACAAGCAAGACCATCGTCGTCACCGTCATAGGTTGATCAGAGAGAGAGAGATACCACTAACCAAGTTGAGAAGAAACGAGGCTAACGTAGAAAGAGAAAGAGCTAAGCTAAAGATATTTCTGGGTTTTTGAAGATGATAGGATTTGTACGGATTTTTATAAATTGTTGGAGTTCTTTTCAAATTATAAAAATTAAGAATTGGGTAACTTTTGTAATTATACAAAATTTAAAGAAAAGTATAGAGAACCAACTCTATATGCGACTAACTAGCTGTCTACTCTTTAAAAAAACACAAATTTTAAAATTTTAAACATCTAAACACGCACCCTAAAATTTTAAACATCTAAACACGCACCATTCACTTTCTTATCCTTTTTTCCTGTGTAACTTTTGTAATTATATAAAATTTAAGGAAAAGTATAGAAAACAACTCTATATGCAACTAACTAGCAATCTGCTCTTCAAAAACACATATTTTAAAATTTCAAACATCTAAAACATGCACCCTTCACCTTCTTATCCCTTTTCCTTGTGTCTTTACCTCTCTTTCTCTAGTCGCAACATTCCCTACCGCTGTCATTGCAACCTTGGTGCACCGCCTTTCTCGCATCTCTCATAAATGTAAAAGTTGATGCATTTGTGTTTCTCTTGTTGCGTTTTGGAGCTCTCCTTGTTGCAAAATTGCGTATTTCGTGGCTCCCAGATACGTCGCCTCCACTACTCTCCAAAATGCGTTCCACCTCTCCAGAATCGAGAAGCAAGAAGATTATTTTTAATAATGTTGGATGTTTCTTTTTTTTATCTTTTGGATATTTATTTCCAAAGTTTCAGATATGTCTTTTTTATAGGTTTTCGATGTCTCTTTTTTTTTATGTTTTGGATGTTCTTTTTAGGATTTTGATGATTATTTTTACTAGTTTTAGATGTTTCTTTTTCTTAATTTTTTTATGTTTCTTTTTCTTATATTTTAAAAAATAACATCAAAACTTAATAAAAAAATCTAAAAACATAAACAAAAACATTTAAAACCTAACAAAATAAGTCCAAAAATGCTGAAAAAAATTCCAAAATCTAACATAACAACATATCCAAAATCATAAAAAAAATATCTGAAACCTCTAAAATTTAAATATCCGAAATCCAAAGGTATTGTTTGTTTTCATTTACTTTTTAATTACATTTTTTTTAAAAAAATATAAAACCTCTAAGTTTAAACATTCAAAATCTAGGTATAAAAAATATCTAAAATTATGTCTTTTTTTTAATAGTTTACTTTTATTTATTTTTAATTGTACATTCCTAAAAAAATACTCAAAACCTCTAAAATTCAAACATCTTAAATCCAGAAATAAGAAACATCTAAAATTATGCCTTTTTATTAATAGTTTGCTTTCATTTAATTTTGATTATACATTTTGAGAAAATATTTGAAATCGCTAAAATTTAAGTATAAAAAACATTTGAAAGTAATGCATTCTTTTTTAATCATAATTAAAAGAATTTTTATTACGTTTCGAATGTTTTTTTTTTTTGGTTAGATTTTGGATATTTTTTTACAATAATTTTGAATTTTTTTATTTTGAATTTTTTTATTGGTTTTGAATTATTTTTTTTATTTGTTTGTAGCCCAACTAATTAATAGTTAGTTGTTAGTTAGTTGTTGTTGGCTGATATTCCAGTTGATTATCTAACACGATTGAAAACTTAATGTCCATTTTATCATTTCATTTGCGACGTGAGTATTTTCCATCAACGAAAACAAAATCACTTGATGAATCATTATTTTTGTTAAATTTAACTATTTTTAAGGAAAAATTAGTCTCTATAAACCTCTCTCTCTTGCTCTGCTAGGGTTTGTCCGAACAGAAACAGTGAGTGTAGTGAGCTGTTGTCCATTGCAAAATTGTGAACAGTTTTCGTTTTAGGTAAAATCGTGTTTCTTGTCTTGTGCTCTTCTTACTAACCCTTAGTGGAGGAAACCTGAAATAGAAGCCTCAACCTCATTAGAAAAAGTAGAAGAACAACATACACACAATACTATGGATGAAGAAGAAGAGTCTCTCGTGATCTATGATGAAGGAGACATTAAAGAAGGGGTCTAGAAATGTGAATATGGCATTGTTAGAAAGCTAATCACAGGAAAAACAATCAACCCAAACTGGGTTAACAGTGCAATGTACAATATCTGGAGGAAACTAGAAGGCTTCCAGATGAAGGAGATCAAGTGCAAAACGTACCAATTCTTCTTCAAGAAAGAAACTGATATGAAAAAAATCTTAAAAGAGAGCCCTTGGATGTTTAGAAACTCATGGTTGTTACTGGAAAAATGGGACAGGAATGCAGATTCCAGGGAGATGACCTTCAACAAAGCAGAGGTTAATATGCAGATCTGAAATCTACCAGAACATTGCAAGACAATAAAGTTGGGAAAAAAATGGCAGCTTTTCAGTAGGAGAGGTTATAAACTGTAACATCTATGATGGTGGAACAGAAATAGGGCACTTCATCAAAGTAAAAGTGAGGATAAACATAGAGCAACCCATTAAAAAAGGAGCAAACATTGGAAATAAGGAGGATGGCATCACATGGGTGGATTTCAAATACGAAAAACTGCCAACTATATGCTACTTTTGTGGTAGATTCGGACATGACGAAGACACATGTGAAAAAGCTGAAGAGAAAGAAGAAGGTAAGCAATGAAAATCAAAGGAGCTTGGGGCTTGGATCAGAGCAGACATTATGGGAATAAAAGTAGAGCTGAAAGATGAAAATATAGAGAAAGGAGAAGAAAGGATTAGAGTTGAGCAGAACAAAAGAGAACGAGCAAAAGAAACCCACAAAAAGCTAATGGAAAAACTAGCAAATCTCACAATGACCGAACAAAGAGCAGAAGAGGAGAATGGGAGAAAGGACCAAATCAATGAGGAGGAGGAAATAGAAGAGAATGTCATAGCAACAATACAAGAAAAAAACAAAGAGATTGTTAACAAGGAAGAAGAGAAAAATAAAGGCGTAGAAGATACCGAAATATCGGAGCAGGACCAGAAAGAAGGACAACAAAAAAAATGGAAGAGGAGGGCAAGGGAAGTAGAAAGCAGCAGCATGGGTGACAAATGGCAGATACAACAAAGAGAAGGCAAAAGAAAACAGGAAGAACTAACATCCATGGAAACTGAGGAGGATAGCTCAAAGAAGAAAAAGCACCAAATAGTGCATGTATTGGCAGTGGCTGCTGGACAGCCCTGCCGGGAACCATGAGGCTCATTAGCTGGAACTATCATGGGTTTGGGAACCCATGGACAGTTAGAGCTTTGAATAAGCTCTTGAGACAGCAAGATCCCAATCTTGTTTTTCTTATGGAAACAAGGAAGAAGGCTGAGGAAGTTAACAGGTTAAGGAGGAGAGGAGGCCTAGAAAATGTGATTGCTACTGACTGTATTGGGGAAGGCCAAAGTAGATCAAGAAGCTTGGTAGTCCTATGGGGGAACAATATTAATGTAGAGATTACTTCTATGTCACCAAATCATATTGACATGATAGTTAAAGAAGAAGGGGGGAATAATAGATGGAGAGCTACTGGTTTTTATGGTTGTCCTAAAGCTGTCAACAAACATAAATCCTGGGAGCTACTTAACACCTTAGGACAAACTATCAATATGGCATGGATAGTTTTTAGGGATTTTAACCAAGTCATTGAGCAAAAAGAAAAGCAATGAGGGCTACCGGTTACTTATGCACAAACAAGAGGATTTAAAGAGGTACTTCAAATAAATGAACTGATTGATTTGGGTGTCGTAAGACATACATTCACCTGGTCAAACAACCAGGGAGGGGTCTACAATATGCAAGAGAGGCTAGATAGAGCTGTAGCGAATATTGATTGGAAGGAGGCTTTTCCTAAAGCGATGGTTAAACATTTACAGCGATATCAGTTTGATCATTGTCCTATCTTGATTGATATGTTAGGCAGCCCACATACAAGAAGAAAGAGAGCACATCGATTTAGATTTGAAGAAACTTGGATGGAAAGTGAAGAATGTGAAGACATAGTAAAAAAAAATTTGGTTTCCAGGATGTGAAAAAATAGATAAAAAGATGGCCAGCTGCAGCGGAAGCCTCAAGGAGTGGGGACAGAAGAAGTTTGGTCAAATCCCCAAAGCCATTAAGGAGAAGCAGAAAAAATTAGAAGAGATACAATCACTTCCGCAATCAGGAGAAATGGTGTCAAAAGCAAAAGGAATCCAGAGGGAGATTGATGATCTTTTAAAGCAAGAGGAAATTTGGTGGGCGCAACAATCAAGAGCTTCTTGGCTAAAAGCTAGAGACCGAAACACAAAATTTTTTCACCAAAAAGCAACACAAAGAATGAAGAGAAACATGATTCAAAAAATTTCAGATGATGCTGGAATTTTACATGAGAGTGAAGAAAAGATCGAGAAAGTGATGATTAATTATTTTGAGAATCTCTTTACAGCTGAAAGCACAGAGAGAATTGATGATGTCACTGAGGTGGTTACTGGTAGGATGACGGAAGAAAATTTGAGGATCATTCATGCTGAATTTTCAAAAGAGGAAGTGAAGGAAGCGCTAAGCCAAATGCACCCAACCAAAGCTCCGGGGCCGGATGGCTTAACTGCGCCTTTTTATCAAAGAATGTGGAGTACAGTGGGAGAGGATGTTACTAGATGGACCTTGGATGTTCTTAACAACGCCAAAGACCCTTCGGACATGAACAAAACGTTCATTTGCCTAATCCCGAAAGGTAAGAATCCAACACACACCATAAATTATAGGCCTATTTCTCTTTGCAATGTTCTGTTCAAAATTGTTACAAAGACTATAGCCAATAGACTGAAACTGGTTTTACCAGATATTGTGGGAGAGTTTCAAAGCGCTTTTGTGCCCGGAAGGCTTATTACTAATAATGGTCTTGTGGCTTTTGAATGCTTTCATTTTATGAAAAAAAAAGAAAGATGGAAGCAAGGGTTATATGGGAATTAAGCTGGATATGGAAAAAGCCTATGATAGAATTGAGTGGCCCTTCTTCATAGGAGTCTTAAAATTCACGGGATTTCCAAAAAAGTGGATAGATCTGATTTGGACTTGTGTAAGTTCAGTTTCCTTCTCTGTGCTGATTAATGGTTGCCCGACAAAAGAATTCAAGCCGGGGAGGGGAATTAGGCAAGGAGACCCTCTGTCTCCTTACTTATTTATCCTTTGTGCGGAAGTGTTTTCAAGCCTTTTGAAGCGAGCTCAAGAGAGGAAAGCAATCCAAGACATCAAAGTTGCAAGACTTGTCCCAGAACTCACACATCTCTTTTCTGCAGATGATAGCATAATTTTTGAGATCCTCGGACCAGAGTATACAAGCAGTGATAGAGATCCTAAAGGACTACCAATTAGCATCAGGCCAGAGAATTAATTTGGACAAGTCGGAGATTTTCTTTAGCCGAAACATGCCTCCTACCAAACAAATGCTTATCGAAGACTGGATTAACATAAAGGCAGTAAAATCTCACTCAAATTACTTGGGACTCCCAACATTTGTGGGGAGATCCAAGAAGCAGATATTTGAATTCTTCCAAGAAAGAACCTGAAAAAAAGCTAAAAGGTTGGAAAGAAGGATCCCTATCCAAAGTGGGAAAGGAAGTTCTCATCAAATCAGTTGCTCAGTCTATTCCTACGTATATAATGGGATGTTTTCAGATTCCAAAAAGCTTAAGCAATCACCTGGAGAGAATGATTAGCAATTTTTATTGGGGAAGTAAAGAGGGAGAGAGAGAAAAATTCATTGGGTGGCTTGGAATAAGATGTGTAATCTAAAGGAAGAAGGAGGCCTAGGATTCAGATGTTTTGAAGCTTTTAATCAAGCACTTCTTGCAAAACAGGGTTGGAGATTAATGTCAAAGCCAAACTCACTGGTTGCGAGAATTTTAAAGGCCAGGTACTACAATAGGAAAAGGTTCACTGAAGCTGAGAAGGGCTATAATCCAAGTTTCACTTGGAAGAGCATTTGGGGTGCAAAAGAGGTGCTGGATTTGGGTGGTTTATGAAAAGTTGGTACAGGCAGGAATATCAAAATTTGGGAAGACCCATGGCTTTCTAATCAAAACGGGTTCAAGGTCTGGAGCCCCAGAACTTGTTTTGAGCAGGAAGCCACAGTGGATAACCTGATCAACCAGGAACAGAATACATGGAAGCAACAGCTAATTCTACAAATTGTTCTACCTTTTGAAGCAAACCAAATTCTAGCACTCCCTATTGACATGCAGAGACAAGATGATAGATTTTATTGAAAGTTCAGCAAGAAAGGAGAGTATGAGGTTAAGACTACTTACCACATAATTAGAGATCACAACCGAAGCCAACAACTAGGTACCTGTCCAAATAACCAGGAAAAGGAGAAGTGGAAACAACTGTGGAAGATGAAAATTCTTCCAAGATCTCTGAATTTCATGTGGAGGTTAATGCACAACTCTTTGCCAACAAAGACAAATATTTAGAGGAGAGGAATTAATTGTGACCTGATCTGTTCTAGGTGCTCAATGAGAGAAGAAAGTGAAGTTTACCTTTTCAGAGATTGTGACTGGGCATCTCGTTTTTGGTTTGTGTCACCTTTTAACCTCCGAACAGAAGCTGCTGCCGGAATGCCGTTGCTAGAATGGGTATCGACAACTCTAAACCAAATTGAAAAGGAGAGAAAGGGGTTGTTCATTTGTTGCTTGCATGGCCTATGGCATAGTAGAAACAAACTCCTATTCGAGAACGGGAACTTGACATCAGAAACAATTTTGGAGAGAGCAGCCATCTCCTTTGCAGAAGCTCTGTGTCCAACAAATTCATCACCATCGATTCAAGAGCTACTTCCAGGCAATCAAAGTCCGAGTGGGTGGAGAACTCCACCACCAGACAGATACAAAATTAATGTGGATGCAGCTAGCAATAATGGAGTCAAGGGAGGAGTAGGTGTAGTCATTAGAGATAGTAATGGAGTTGTTGTAGCTGCTGCCACGTTGGAAGTGGCTCCTGCACTTTCAGTTAGAGAAGCGAAAGCATTTGCTTTCTACCAGAGAGTGAATATTGCAGCCCAAACTTGTTTCTTATAAATAGAAATAGAAGGAGATAACATAGAAGTAGTCAATACTTTAAATTCTAATAGCCCATTCGGTGGGCCTTTTGGTACTATAATCTCAAACTGTAAAGCCCTTTTGTGTTGTTTTAGGTTTTATAAGATATCTCGCATCAAGAGAAATGAAAATAGTGTAGTTCATTCTCTTGCAAAACTTGCTCTAACCAGACCAAATTTGATGTGGCTAGAAGAGACACCTACAAAAGTTTGTAACTTGGTCCATCTTGATATATTGGGCCAACTGCTTTATTAATCATAGTAATTAATTTTTAAAAAAATATAAAAAAAAATTATCTTTAAGGG
>NC_029786.2:13177786-13181701 GCF_000816755.2 Arachis ipaensis
GATAAAATAATTTTAAAATTTTAAAAAATATATATATACATATATAAATATATGAGTAAAGTTTGATATTTATTAATGTATGATGTTATATTAAATTTTATAATTTTAAAATGCACAATCTAATTTTAAAAAGCTCCCCCTTATATATTTTTAAATGCATCTCTAATTTTTATATGTCAGTCAATTATAACTTAAATGGCATAATTTTTCTATATTCACCTAGAAATCGTAGGGTGCTTTTCAAAAATACATGCATTTCTTTAAAAACTTCTACCAAGTCTAATTGTGATGTTAGACTAAATGGTACTTTGAGTACTCAAAATAGTACTGCAAATTTTGATTCCCATTATGAAGAGGGACTTAGTGCATAAGATTTAAGAGATTATAATTTAGAGTAATTATTCAAATGAGTTTCTAAAATTTTTTAAATTGGACAATTTAGTCTCTTAAATTTTAAAATATACAAAATAATTTTTAATATTTATTTTTTGTTAGACAACATAATTTTTTTTCATTAGTCACTAATGGTAACTATTAACACAAAATTTTAATTCACACATATAGTTGTTAAGTATCCACATGTGTGATCAGGACAAATCAATAGTTAAAGTGAAGTACAAAACAATTTTTAAAAAATTTTAAAAATATCAAAATAATCTTTGAAAAATTTTAAAATATTATTTTTAAATTATTTATATATAATTATTTTTAAATTAATAAATTTTAATTTTTAAAATTTTTGGTCTATTTATATCAAATTTGATTATTTATAGACAAAATTTTTTTATGTTTTTAAAATAAATTATAAATTAATTTTGAAAAGACACTATTTTTAAAAAATAATTTAAAATAAATGAACTCATTTTTTTTTCCTTAAAGTGACGAGTGAGTTACCACTTGACCAATCCAAATTGGTTAAATTTAATTTAAAGATAAATTACTTAAATAAACTAATCGAATATAAAAATTATCAAATTATCCTAAATAAAGGACAACATTTTTTCTATAAATTGCCATCTGCTATGCTATTGGATTTAAAAAAATATCACGATGTACTGACAATATACAGTGGTCAAATTTTTCATTTAACATAAATCATGGGCAAAAAAATTTTGATATGAAAGTAAAATGAGTGATATATTTTAACATGATAATTTTTGGTATTTTTTAAAATTGTAGGAGTACATTAATCGGAGGGTCCGATTTGTGTTGAAAAAGTTGAAAAAAATTCAGAGTACACAAATCAAAGGGAAAAATTGAAAAAACTCAGAGTACACAACTCTCGAACCATGCGAGTTCTTTGGTCATGAAATTTTGCTTCACAAATCGCATGGTCCGATTTGCAGCTGATGGAATTTGAAATCTGAAACATGAAATTCGGACCCTCCATTTTGTTTGTTCTGGGTAATTTTTTTTTTACATTTTGAGGGACACAACTTGCATGGTCCGAGTTCTGCTTCCTCTGTTCCCACAACGAGGTGAAGCACCCCTTCTCCCCATACACGAGTTCAACACTTCTTTTAGTTCCATATTCAAATTAAAAACTCTAAATCATGACATCAACCTGAATTTTACGCTAAAAAATAATAAAATATGAGAAATTTTTATTATTTACGTATACAAAATCAAAAATAGAAGAAAAACTCATTATTTATGTAAAAAAAAAAAACCATATTAATTTGTTCTATATAAAATGGTTATTTATTCTATATAAATCGTTTTAGGATATAGATGTTTTAAAATTTATATATAAATAGGAGTTATACTATGTGTATACTAAAATTAGTTACCAAAATCAGTTATTAGTATAAAATACATATTGGAATACAAATATACATTGAAAATAAATTAAACCATATCTGTATTTATACATAAATACATTGATAGCTGATTTTAATGGCTGATTTTGGTGTACAAATAACATTTTTCTATAAATTATTAGATATTTATGTAAAAACTTATTATTATCTTAAACCGCTACAAAGTATAGAAGTTTATATGAAAATTAACTACCATCATAAATTCTTATAAGGTGTAGAGGTTTATGTAAAAATTGACTACTATTATATAACCTTTCAAAATGTAGCAATTTATCCATAAAAATTTATGATGGTAGTTAATTTTTATATGAACTTTTACGTTTTGTAATGATTTATGATAATAGTCAATCTTGACATCGTAAATCTCTACATTCTGTAACAGTTTATGTAGAACTCAATTTCAGACAGATAATCACTTACAGACTTACCATCTACAGAAAGTTCAAACTAGTAATTATGCACTTTCCAAAAGACATATGAAATGTATGAGTTTCTAAAAACAAAAATCTCATCAAGTTTAAACCAGTAATTGTGAAGCCTAACAATATGATACAATCCTACAGTTTGAAGATAAGAGAATAAAAGATGATGCGATTGTATAATGGCATCTTTTATTACCTCCTCACAGTAATAATACATCGACTCATATATAAAATTAATATCCAACATTCACTAGCTATATCATAACAATTGCAAGCTATAGAGAATTCTATTGAAGAATCAGAGCAGTACAAGTATAGTATAGCAATGAAAAGGAATAGTCCTAATAGTTCAGAGTATGAGAAGAATTGTATGGAAGAATGAAGAAATCAATGAGTGGAGTGCATGTTCACCTGCGAAAGGGAATTGAAGTTAGAATTTGGGAATTTTAGAAAGGGTGCACAGAGAGAAAAGATACGAAGTCAGCGGGGAAGACTCACATCACACACACTTTCGATAGGGGCCTTTTCTCCCTTCTTAAGCCTCTCTGTTGTCACACCCTTTTTTTTCCTCTTTGTATCAACACCGCCGCCCCGGGCAATGACCTTGTCCTCAAGGTCAAAGGAAGGATGAAGATGGCGCATGTCCTCATACCCTTCCCATGTCGCTTCCTCAGACGAAAGGTGCTGCCATTGAATTAACACCTGCTTCTATCAAGTATCATCTACCTTGATCATTCGATGGCCTAACACCCAGAGAGGCAGCAATTTGCACCCGTTCTCATCAACTGTCAGAGGCGCTGGTAGAGTAACCGAAGGTGGCCTGCCTACACACTTCTTAAGGAGAGAAATATGAAAAACTGGGTATATTTTTGTAGTGGATGGAAGCTCCGGCTTGTATGCGACTTTGCCCACACGCTGCACTACGGGAAAAGGGCCAAAGTAGCGCATTGATAGCTTTTGGTTCTTTCAAAAGGCCACTGAATGTTGACGATATAGTTGAAACTTGACATAGACAAGGTCGCCAAGCTGAAATTTTAGGTCACGACGCTTGCTATCAACTGTGGCCTTCATCCGGGCCTGAACTATCCCCAAGTGGGATTTCAAGGCTGTTAGCAGGGAATCGCGCTATTGTAGTTGTTCTTGGATGGCTGGAGCGTCTGTAGAAGTTGCCACATATCGGAGAAGAGGCGGGGGATCCCACCCGAACAAGGCCTTAAAGGGAGACAAGCCGATTGCCGAATGAAAGGAAGTATTATAACTGAAATGTGCCCATGGAAGCATCCTACACCAAGTCCTGGGATTGTCTTGAGTATAACAACGAAGGTACATCTCCAAACACCTGTCAAGAACCTCGGTCTGGCCATCAGACTGAGGGTGGTAAGCCGAGCTCCGAGCCAACGTAATGCCTTGGCGGAGGCAACATTGCTCCCAAAACTTGCTAGAAAATACCTTGTCTCGATCCGACACAATTGACTGTGGCATTCCGTGAATACTCACTACATGTTTGATAAATGTTTCAGCAACTTTGGGTGCTGTAAAATTAGTTGCTAATGGAAGGAAATGGGCAAACTTTGATAGTTGGTCCACTACCATGAAGATGACCAAATACCCTTCTGTCACGAGTAATCCAGTTACAAAATCCATAGAAATGTCTTGCCAAACATCGGTAAGAA
>NC_029786.2:13181907-13192823 GCF_000816755.2 Arachis ipaensis
TACTTTGCCTGTTGGCAAATAGAGCACTGGCGCACATAGTCCTTGACCACACGAGCCATATCCTTTCAGAAAAATTGGGGAGTTAATCGGCACAATGTCTTTTGGTAACCATTATGCCCCTCAATGGCTAAGTCATGGCACTCATAAAGAAGCTTCGAGATAAGGGAAGAAGTAGAAGGGATTACTAGTCGGTCTTTCCAAAACCAAAGACCCTGCCAGTGCTGTAAATTTTTAGACCGAAGATCCACATCGGAAAATGAATTCGAGGGGTTGAAGCGCTGGAGATCGGATCGTAACTGCGTGAAAATGTCGCAAGTGAGTGAGGTGATAGCAAGAAATTGGCAAGACAGCCCATCGACACCTTGATTATCCGAGCCCTTTTTGTACTCGATCACAAAATCATAGCCCAAGAGTTTGGCCAACCAAGTCTGCTGTTCCGGTGTTTGAATGGTCTGAGCCTAGAGTTCCTTCAGGCTCTTGTGATCCGTTTGTATCACCAACTTGTGACCAAGCAAGTAGTGGCGGAACTTAGCCACTACTGCTAAAATTGCTTGCATCTCCCGGGCATAGACGGATTGTTTCTGAGCTGTGTAGGAGAGTTTCTTTGAAAAATATGCGATGGGATGCCCGTCTTGGCTGAGAATCCCCCCAATACTGGTACCTGAAGCATCTGTCTCAAGCACAAAACGTTTGGAGAAGTCAGGAAGTGTTAGGACCGGTGCATGAGTTAGAGCCTCTTTCAATGTCACAAAAGCATCCGAGGCTGATGTCGGCCACACAAACCCCTCTTTGCGCAACAAGTCAGTGAGTGGTGCTGCCAGAATAGCAAAATTGCATATGAACTTTCGATAGTAACTTGCCAATTCCAAGAATGCTTGAAGTTGCTTCACTGAAGTTGGAATCGGCCAACATCGAATTGCTTCAATTTTTGAGTCATCCACTCTCACTTCCTCAAGTGAAACCACATGGCCCAGGTAGTCAATTTGTGTTTTTCCGAAGGAGCATTTAGAGAGTTTGGCAAATAGGGAATGGTGCTTGAGCACGCGTAAGACATACACTAGATGATGTGAATGAGACTGCCAATCAGCACTATAAACCAGAATATCATCAAAGATGACGAGGACAAACCTTCGTAAAACCTCAGAAAAGATAGAATTCATCAAACATTGGAAGGTAGCAGGAGCATTAGTCAAACTAAATGGCATAACGAGCCATTCGTATAAGCCTTGATGTGTTCAGAAAGCCGTCTTAAAACAATCCTCTGGTTTGACACGAATCTGATGGTACCCAGAGCGGAGGTCGAGTTTAGAGAAGAACTGAGCACCGAACAATTCATCGAGTAATTTGTCCACGGTCGGCATAAGAAAGGAATCCTTGATGGTGGCCTAATTGAGGGCCCGATAATCAGTGCAAAACCACCATGACCCGTCTTTCTTCTTCACCAAAAGCATGGGAGAAGAGAAGGGACTAGTGCTCGGTTGTATGATGCCATCGGTAAGCATCTCAGAGACGATCTGCTCAATCTCAGACTTTTGACTATGAGGATGTCGATAAGGGCGGACCTTAATAGGTGTCGTTCCGGGGATCAAGGTAATGGTGTGATCATGCACTCGCAGCGGGGACAAGCCTTTTGGAACCTGAAAAACAACTGAGTAATCTCGCAATATACAAGCCAACTCTGGCGCCAAATCAGAAAGTAATCCCAAAAGAGGAGGGGTGTCTGTAATCGGGCCTTGGAGTTGGAGTGTATACATTTCCATAATCTCATCAGTTAGGTACAAATGCCACAATTGATGAAATTGTGCCTGACATCTTTTTCACTCTGCAAAGTAATCATCTTATCCCCAACCATGAAGGTAATGAATTTTTTCCGGTAAATAACCAAATGGGTGTCTAGTGTTTCAAGCCAAATGTCACCTAAAACCAGCACCTCACTAGCAATAAGGAGGACGAAAGCTGATATAAGGAGCAGTTGATTCTGAATGCTAACTAGTAAATCTCGAACCTCACCCTCACATTGCAACAAAGCACCATTACCCACCTCAACCTTGAATCTTGGGGAATGATGAATGGGCACTGCCAAACGCCGAACCAAAGCAGGGTGGATGAAGTTATCAGAGCTGCCGCCATCCATGAGTACGTGGATGTCCCTGCCGTGCACTAGACCTCAGAATCGAATCGACCGTCGGGCAGGGATGCCGGTCATGGCATTGTATGAAAGGTGGAAGGGCTCGACCGTGTCCGCAGCCAGTATCAGCTAGGCTTGGTCCACTTCGGTGATCTCAATTATAGAATCCTGGTCAGTAGGGACCTCCTCCATAGTTTGGATTAGAAAATAGTGCTTGAAAGCACATTTGTGGGAAGGAGAGTAATGCTCGTCACAGGTAAAACAAATTCCCTTCTCTCACCGAAACTGTATCTCCATTGGGGTTAATTTACGCATTGTGCTAGGCTTTGGAGGAGTTGGAAGGAGTGGAGGGTTTTGAGGCGGTGGCTGTGCTGGGAAAATGGTAGTGAGTGGTTTCGGGGTTAAGGCGGCAGTAAGCCGAGCCGAAGAGTGCTGTAGCTGAGCAAAAGAGGAGCGGGTTTGAGGCATAAACTTTTCTTCAAATAATTTGGCAAGAGAAACCGCCTACAACAATGAGATTGGGAAACGGGCTTTCACCTCCCGTTTCAGTTCTAAATCAAGACCACCCACAAAGCAATCAAGAAGCAGTGCATCATCTAACCCATATGCACGAGCAACTAAGTCATTAAAGGATTCAAAGTAAGCATTTACCGTGGTGGATTGTTTCAATTTTAGTAGCTCCTCCCGGGGGTTTTCAAAATGGGATGACCCGCATTGCATTTACAAGGCGGTGGAGATGGCGAGCCAATCGGCCATAGTTTCGAGTCTCTCCCACATCTAAAACCAAGCAAGGGTCCGACCTTCCAAATTGACGGCCACCAGATCCAACCGTTGGTCCTCAGGGATATCATAGACGCGGAAGAAGCGTTCCATGCGATAGATCCATTGGGAAACGTCTTCAGCGCCAGAGAAGTGGGAGAAATCAACTTTCGTCTAACGAGGGTGGCCAAAGACAATGGAAGAAGGGCCGCGTCTCAGGGATTCTTCCAAGTGCTACGCGATCTGATCCTGTAAGGAAACAAGTGTTTGTGTGATGGAGGCGAATTGCTCGCTGTAACCTTCCGTCTGTTCGGTTAAACGAGAAACGCAACTTGCAATGTTTGGAGATGAGTATTCTCTGTCATTATAACTCGATGAAAGAACCAAACGATAACAATTGCAAGCTATAGAGAATTCTATTGAAGAATCAGAATAGTACAAGTATAATATAGTAATGAAAAGGAATAATCCTAGTAATTTAGAGTATGATGAGAAGAATTGTATGAAAGAATGAAGAAATCAATGAGCGGAGTCCAGGTTCACCTGCGAAAGGGAATTGAAGTTAGAATTTGGGAATTTTAGAAAGAGTGCACAGAGAGAAAAGATACGAAGTCAAAGAGAAAGACTCACATTATACACATTTTCGTTAGGGCCTTTTCTCCCTTCTTAAGCCTCTCTGATGTCACACCCTTTTTTTTTTCCTCTTTGTATTACTATACAAATTTAAAGCGCTCACGCTGTACCCCGAACGGTGCCACAGAGAGCAACAAAGACCCCTCACAGCTCTCTCTCTCCATCCGAATTCAATTCAGTCTCTCTCACATTTCGCTCTCAGGGTCATCCATGTTCTCCCTTTCTCTGCTTGCTTTGCATGGTGGAAGAGCAAGAACCATGCCAAAAAAATACAAAATCAAAGATGATCGATCTGAGCTTCACATTATCCATTATCTCAGTGATCCTGATTATGTAAGTTTTTTTAAAATTTTTTAAATTTTATTAATTTATTATATTTATATTTATACTTATTAATGCTAAAAAATTAATTATTATGGTTGTTATGAAAAATGCAATTAAAGAATAAAAATAGAATAATTATTACTAATTTTTTCAAAATTTGTTAGATTTTTTCAGAAAATGTTTACAGATTTTTAGTTATAAAAATTAATGTAGTGAAATTTGTTATTGTTATTGTAGTCCGAAGACTGCCAATGAAATTAAAAAAGAGAAGTCAATAGGAAAAGCTTACTTATTATATTAACTAAGTGTGGAATGTAGTTTTTATTTTAATTTATAATTAAATTTTAGTATAATTGTAGTGGGAAGGAACGTTAGTATTTGAATGTTTTTTTAAACATTTAACTATAATTGTTACTGACGGAGAAGTTCATGTTAATGTTATTGTTATTGTGAGATAGTGTTAATGTTGAATGAGTAGTATGATTATTCTAATTAAGGCATGTTAAATTTTTTATTATGAGAATATATAAATTTATTTAATTGTCGTAGTTATTGTTAGCAAGTTAATTATTATCGTTGTTAGAATATGAGTGATGGCATATACTGGTTGTTATTATTTTATATTATTGAGGGAAAAATGTTTAACAAATGAGTCGTTGATATTAAATAAATTTCAAGATGTTGTAATATGGTTGAGAATTTTGATTAGGAATATATGTATTAGTAATGATTTTTATTTGCAGTTGTGAATATTTTTAAGGATTAATTAAATAATTTTACAAGTTAGAATAATTAGTTATATTAGGATTCAGTAAAGTGATTGACAAAGGTAGGTTAGTAGTTGTTGTTGTTTATCTGACAAGTAATTTGTTTTTTTTTTTGTCTGTAGAAATTACGAATGTTGACATGTAACCACCCACTTCCTCCGGATCGGTACAACGATAGGGTAGAGGAGCATCTACGAGTTACCGGTTTCTATCATGTCTCTCAGATTGGGATAGTGCAGTGTCAAAAAGCATTGGTAAATGCTCTAATCGAGCGTTGGCACCCTGACACACATACGTTCCACCTTCCCATTGGTGAATGTTCGGTGACTCTTGAAGATGTGGCTCTAATTCTTGGTCTCCCCACAGATGGTCTTCCGGTTACAGGAATGACAATGAGTAGCTTTGAAGCCATGGAGGCGGAGTGTTTGCTTCAATTTGGCGTTGCACCGCGTAAGGAGGACTGTAGATCTAGCTGCATAAAACTGACCTGGTTGCGGAATTTAAAAGAGAATTTAGAATTGACCGATGAAATCAGTATACAAAGGTATGTGAGGTGCTACATTATGTTGCTGATTGGGACGATATTGTTTGGGGATAAGTCTGGGGCAGGCGTGCACTGGAAGTTTCTACCCTTGCTTCGTGATTTTGTCAGTATTGGACAGTATAGCTGGGGATCCGCCTGCCTAGCACACCTTTACAGGGCCCTATGTAGGGCATCTCGCTATAACTGTAAGGAAATAGATGGACCACTAACACTTCTGCTCGGTTGGGCTTGGATCCGACTGCCATATCTATCACCGCTTCCTAGAGAACCCCGCAGCTTTCCACTAGCAAATAGGTAATATTATGCTACAATGTACCTGTTTATTGATAATTAAGATTCAGTTGTGCTAATTGAAAATAACATATTAGGTGGCGTAACTGGGAGCGTAGTGACCGACGATATAGATATCTGAAGCTCGATCACTTTAGGAAGGCCTTTGATGAACTTCAGGAAGGCCAGGTGCGTTTTGATTAAAGAAGTTATAGTTTCGGGTTTAGGGTCTTCGATAAAACTATATCCTGAAATTTACATTGTTCTTTGAATTGTGGGTTCTAATCATGAGTTTCCTTTAATTTTCCAGTTTGTCTGGGTTGCGTATGCTGTGGATCGTGTCGATCCGAACATAATTCCTCCTGAAATTTACATGCAATCGGTTGTATGGAGCGCCACAGTTCCGTTGGTGTCATTTGAATGTATCGAGTGGCACGCCACCGATAGGATCAGGCGCCAGTTTGGTTTCGTTCAGGGAGTACCTGCTGAGGAGCAGAATCTGGATAAGGCGCATGGGGAGGTTCTGACTGGTCCGAAGAATCTTAACTGGGCCACGGCACCGACTCATTCAGTTTGGGTGATGCATTGGACAAATAGGTATCACTATATTCTTTCTGAGGTTCCCATCCCTTCACAGCATCCATTGGATAGTTACATGACCTGGTACCGATCAAAATTTCGGAACCACTTATGCTTGTCGAATCTTGTGGGTGAAGATGATGTGGGTAATGAGGATATGGGTGCGGGTAATGAGGATAATGGATGAAGGTAATGAGGATACCGATGAAGGTAGTCAGGATATGGATGAGGGTAATGAGGATACCGATGAAGGTAGTCAGGATATGGATGAGGACAACGAAGAACAGCATCCACATATTTCACCTCCAAATCCGCTTCCACATGAACAACCTCAGTCCTCAAATCCGTTTGTACCTCAGACACAGTTCACCCCATCATTTCCAATGCAGCAACAATATTGGGGTATGTCACAGTTTGAGACAGGCGAAGGAGGTTCTTTTAGCCAGTTGCTTGGGTTCATGGCTGCGGATGCTGCACAATCACAATATGGCCATCAGCCTGAGTTCATGCCAGGCAGGTATTCGTTGGATGCGAGGTATCCAGGCCATACCTCATCCGTTGCTTCCGGGGGGTTCGTATCTGTTGATGACTCTAGTAGAAGTGAGGGTGGACGCGGTGTGACCAATACTCAGAATCCTAACCGTCTTAACATGGGACTCATTGAGGAAGACACTGAGACACTCGAACAAGAAACCGATGCTTATCTAGTAGACGACCCAGATCACGAGGGTGATGGTGAGGATGATGAAATTGAAGAGTTCGATGAGGATGAAGAATCTCGCAATGATGGTAGTATGTTAACTATTTTGCTTTATATGTTCGACTAGTTTTTTATTTTTTTTCTTACATGGCATATGCTTGAGTGTGTTATCCTTCTTTAATTGTGGTATCCATGTTGATAATGAATATGTAATGTGCTGTACATACTTGTTAACTCATAATTATATACAGGTCAGGCAGACACTCCAGAGGACAACGTCAAAGGTTACAATCTGAGGATTGATCCGCCACGTCGGAGTGCCAATCGCTTCACTCCTTCTATCTTCAAAAAAGCGGCCAAGAAATGCAAGAACTTTGTGAAGGATGTAAAGTGGGCGATGAGAAAGTAGTTGTGGAGTTATGGTTAGAGTAATTTGTATGTGTTGGATTATGTATTTAGTAATTTGTATGTGTTGGACATTATGTATTAATTAGTTGGACTATGGCATAATTATATTGCATGTTTCTTATCATCATGTTGTAAGCAACTTAATATGCTCAGACAGATATTGCTGGACTCGTGTATCAAGCATCATATTATATAATGCTACAATTATTTGATAATACTAGATTGTCATAATTTGTGAGGTTACATATAGCAGGTCATGTTTTAATTTATAAGCTTACATATAGCAGGTCATGTTCTAATTTATAAGCTTACTAATATGGCAGGTCATGTTTTAATTTAATAGCTTACATATAGCAGGTCATGTTTTAATTTATAAGCTTACATATAGCAGTTACATGAATATGTCATAACTCAGATGGCTCATTCAGGTTATATTATACAATAACATTTTAAAACTATGAACCTAGGGGGCATCTCTATTGGTATTTGAACCAGCTACCTGACGGCATCTGCTACGACTATGTCCCTCAGCCCCACACAGCGTACATCGCCTGGGACGACGTAACATCCGCGTGTCCATCTCATTCAGAAAGCGCGTCATCCTGGGGCGACCTTTCGTGACCCGTCTCAAGTACGGATTTGGTATGAACCGAGGTCCATTATAAGCTGGCCATGTTGTAGGGTTGCCTAGTGGCCGAAACCGTGCTCGGTACACCCGCCGTACTTGGTCCATCTTATACACATCATGCACATATAGTTGCCAATCAAGCCGCTGATTGGCACAACATGCGAACACATGTCTGCACGGGAGCCGGTCCACCTGGAACTCACCACAGTCACATCGCATGCCACGTAGATCAACTGCAAACTCCATACCGCTCGGCATCTCGCGAACCTCAAACACCTCATTCTGGCGATCAAAGCAACTAATTAAGTTTCAGGATGTATAGATTGTTCACAGTTTCATTAATAACAAACTTTGAAGGAATCAATGTTACCTATATTGACGACAAGCTTTTGCAGGTAGGGTGCCTTGAATTTCCTCAGAAAGTTCGACTTTATATGCCTGATGCAAAACATATGAAAAGCTCTTGGAGGTGACCAAGCTCCGTTACTGCGTTCCACAGCTGCATTAATGGACTCGTGCCGGTCCGATATTAGACCGACCCCATCCCGAGTTACAACATGTTGACGCATGTTACTAAGGAAAAAATGCCAAGCATCAGAAGTCTCTCCCTCCACAATAGCAAACGCAATCGGGACGATATTGTTGTTGTCATCCTGTGAAACTGCCACAAGCAAACAACCCTTATACTTTCCGTACAGGTGCGTCCCATCCACCTGGACAATCGGCTTACAATGTCTGAATGCCCTAATACAAGGGTAATAACTCCAAAATACACGATGCAGAACCCGAATATCACCCACCAAGTCATCGCCTTGATATGCAGGCATAGTCTCAAAATGGATGACAGCAGATGGCTCCTTGTGACACATGGCCTCCATCCATATAGGTAACGCTTTATAAGAGGCTTCCCAACCTCCAAATATTTTCTCTACTGCCCTTTGCTTAGCCAACCATGCTTTCCGGTAACTCACCGTATAGTTGAACTTCGATTGCACCTCTGCTATAACTGATTTTACCTTTATGGAGGGGTCAGCCTCAACCAGTGGCTTTATTGCTTCTGCAATTGTGATAGAATCCAGCTTCGAATGGTCCTGTGAAATGGTGGCTCTGGTACAGGTGTGGCTACCATTATACCTCCTTATAACCCAACAGTACTTCTTGCTGATCTTGCTAACCCTGACAAGCCAATCACACCCTGACCCATACTGTGTACACTTGGCATAAAATGTCAACGGCTCAGACTCATACACCCGGTAGTCTACGCTTCGTCGTATCGTATACTCTTTTACCGCCTTAATAACAGCTTCCCTGGAACTGAACTCCATACCGATGGCAAATTCACCATCTGCGACAATAGGAACCTCTGCTGCGACAACCACCATTGAAAAAATTTCATTAATCCACAAGTATTTAAAAACCAATTCTAAAAGGAAAATCAAATTTCACTGCAACTAGTACGATATAAATCCAGATTTGGCAACATGTTATTATGTCACTCTAAACAAAATAAGAACATCCAGGGCAAATGTAAAAATTAGACCGGACCGCCCGGTTTAACCGGTAAACCAACCGAACCGGACCGATAAACCACACAAACCGGACCGGTCCGGTCCGATTCACGGACTCTAAACCGTTTCATGCTTCGAAGCTGTTCAAATAATAATGTCCAGTGACTCACGCATTTTAACGCATGTAACCACATTATAGAGAATTTAATTATTATTTAAATTATTCAAAACTAAATTAACGCATGAATAATTACTAATAATGGTTAAAAAAAAGTAAATTATTAATTACTAAATCCATGACACCCAAAAAAACACTAACACCACGATTACGTTACCTGCAGTCATATATTCCGGAAATTCTAGTGCATGCATGGCTTCCAAGTCCAACGCTCGCATGAATGATGGCTCCTCAAACGGCACTTCGTTTGCGAATGCATTTGTCACTTCTGTCACATCTGGGGCCATGGTTCCGTCGCCTTGATCTTCATCTCCATCTGGACCAACAAATTCGTAGTTGCTTTCGAACTCTTCTTCACTGTCACTATTATACTCTTCCCGTAGAATATTCCGGTCAGCCTCAGATTGTTCAAACTCAACATACAACTCGAGGAACGAGATCTGAGACCGATTTCCAATATACATTGAAAGCATATCCTGCATGCTTGCTTCGTCCGTCACATATTTGGTTTCATACTGAATGAACCCACCAAACACCGGTACAGGATATCTATATAGAATACAGGATATCTTTCTTGCCCTCTCAGAATTAATCTTTTCATAGATTACACCTTTGAGTTCTTCAAATGAGATAATAAAAGGAATAACAATATCTAGTGGATTTTCACAAATAAATTTCACTCCTTCACTCGTTTGTAACAAAATCTGACCAAAATAATATATTTTTAGTAAAACTCTATCACTCATTTTTTTCACTCAACAAAAAATAAGCATAAGCTTAGTCTTAACAACTAAGTTTTTAAAAGCAAAACTGAAAAAACCCAGCAAGAAGAAGAGAACAAGCAGCCGTTCACGAAGGACGAAGACGGCACTAAGCTCCCACCACTTTACTTCACTCTTTTATATAAGCAACCTTGACGAACTCACACCCTTCGACTAGGTTAAACTGAAATGTTCTTTAAAAAAAAAAAAAGGAAGCCAACTCGGACCATCCGTGTTCCAATACTCTTCAAGAAAACGTAGGGTCCGATTACTTTGTCCCTCGATGCAACTCCTCCACTTAGAAATCGGACCGTACGATATGCAACCCACTAAAGAAATCGAAGGGTCCGATTTCAAGGCCACAAAATTTTTTCCTTCCCACACTAATCGGACCCTGCGATTAGTGACTAAAAAACTCATTACAAAGAACACGCACCCTCCGAATTCCTCTTTATCGCACTGACAAAAGAACTGTCCTACATATTTATCTAACTCCCCACAAATTCATATCCAGGCATAGCACGCACATTGGCCCAATATCCATAAAATTGAGCCGTACGCTTAGACTAGCGACTTAAAAA
Organism: Arachis ipaensis; assembly: GCF_000816755.2. NCBI lineage: Eukaryota > Viridiplantae > Streptophyta > Magnoliopsida > Fabales > Fabaceae > Arachis > Arachis ipaensis. The sequence goes on from NC_029786.2 coordinate 13,192,676, forward strand.
CCCCCCACTTTTAGCAATTATTATTATAAAGACTCATATGATGAATACATCTGATTGTAATGTCCAACATGGTTTTCACTCTTTAACATGGTTTCTCTTTTAAATTAGGGATTTTTTTTTTTTGTCTCATATACATAAATTATAAAAA
>NC_029786.2:13192946-13193264 GCF_000816755.2 Arachis ipaensis
AAGACGGTTGATAATTTTTAAATTATTCTAGGATTATTTTATAATTTATTTTGGAAATTGATTTGTTCAACTCATATACGTGGATACTTAATAGTTACGTGTGCGAGTTAATATTTTACATCAACATTCACTATTATAAAGAAGAATTGTATTGTTTAATAAAAATAAATGTTAAAGAGTAAGGACTATTTTGTGTATTTTAAAATTTAAAGAACTAAAGTGTCCGATTTTAAAATATTAACGACTAATTTAGGTAATTACTCTTATAAGTTATAATTGAAAAGCAAATATTAGTTGGATTAATGTTTAATTTTGTAA
>NC_029786.2:13193419-13193882 GCF_000816755.2 Arachis ipaensis
ATATTAGATTTTTTAATTTGATAAGTATAAGCTAATTTTAAAAATTTTCACCTTATATATTTTTAAAAGTACTATTATTTTTTAAAAGCGACAAATACAAAATCTTTTTGATTTACTAAACACAGAATTAAAAACAAATATTTTTTTTTAAATTTTACCAAACTAAAACTGTCAACTATATTATCAATTATATAGTCAAAATAGTTACCTTTATAAACAATATAATATGTGAAATAACTTTATTCTTAGAATAAACTTCATCATCTTAATTGAATATATGAGTAATAACTCAAATGGCATAGACTCTCTATACTCAATTAAGAGGTTGCGAGTTTGAATCTCCTATCTTTCTAAATCTTTAAAAAACTTCATCATCTTAATAATTTAGACATGAAACTAGTCTATTATTTTGACTTTTATTTTTTTAGTAAAAAAATATTAATTTTCTATTTTTTTATTAAAA
>NC_029786.2:13193943-13198960 GCF_000816755.2 Arachis ipaensis
AAGATTTAGTTAACATATATCCTAAAAATATATGATAAATTTATTATTAATAAAAATTTTTAAATATTTTTATTTAATAAATATATTAAATTTTAAATCTTTTATATTTTAATAAAAGATTTTAATTTATAGACTTAACATACGTATCCTATAAATAACCCAAAAAAAAATTGGATAAGTTAATATTATTTAGAGAAAAGGATAAATAGGTCATTAACTTTTTGTTCCGCGGACATTTTCGTTTCTGACCATTGAAAAATATTTTTAAGTCTCTGACCTTCACAAAACTTGGACATATCAGTCCCTGATAGAAGCATTTGGACGGATCAGTCCCTGACAGAGGCATTTGGATGGAGAGACTGATCCGTCCAAGTTTTGTGAAGGTCAGGAACTTAAAGTATTTTTCAATAGTTAAGAACAAAAATATCCGCGGGACAAAAGGCTAGGGACCTATTTATCTTTTTTTCTATTATTTAATAATACGTTAATCCTAAAAAAGGTAAAAGCATTCCGAAACTCGCGCGGGTTTTATTTGTTTGAACGATGAGAATAACGGGGACCACATTCACGCGCTTCGCCATGTTTTGTGGATCCCACCTAACCTTCTTACACTCGTCATATTATTATTTTATTTTATTTTTCAAATTGCTTTTTCTTTTTTGCTTTTTTTTTTTCCGTAATTATTCTTCCTGTCAAATCATATCATATGCTATGTTGTGTTTTCCGAATCTCCGTTATCGGTTCACACTATGATCTTGTTTTTTGAAATAAAAAAAAATTATTTCCAAAAAAAGTTCATTTTAAAATTATATTTCGGAATCCATTCCTTTAGATGGGGAACAAATTTGTGATATCTTTTCACGAACAAAACTTGTTAAATTCATAAAGTTAGTCGTGAACCTTATTTAATTAATTAAATTTATAAAATTTATCGTGTTTTTTTATCAACTTTATAAAAATATACAAAAAAAATTACAGCAAATTTTAATATTTTTTTTTACTAAAAATAGGAGATTCAAATCCGCAACTTCTTAATTAAGTATGGAAAAATTATATCATTTAAATAAATTTTAAGATTTTGATCTCTTCAATTCAGTAAGAATATATATTATGACCAAAATTTTTAATTTAAAAAAAATATTTTGATTTAGATGAGAAGAAAAAGTTAAAGAATTAAATATTAGACACACAACAAGTATAGCCATTTTAACACCGTTCGTGACAATAGCAATGATATTATCACGTCTCTGTCTAAATTTTTTTAAAAATTTACAACAAAAAATGAGATAATTTTTTTTTTTTTTTGAAGAAAGTGAGCTCAACACAGTAAAGTGGAGCAAGCATAAATAAGAAACAACAAAGATATCAAAATAAAGATACATAATTATGTAGTAGAATTTCTTGTCATCTTTGACATTGCCATTAACAACCAAATAGATCTATACCACACCATTCCTTATAACTCAGAAATGACTTATTCTTGATTCTATCAACACCTGTCTCCAATCTCTGGAAGATTCTGCTATTTCTTTTTAACCAAATATTTTAGATAACCGCACAGAATCCTATCAACCACCTCTTTCTCTCAGAATTACGATCAGGCACTTCAATTCAACTCTCAAACAGTTTTTTGACAGTCCCCGTAATAGCCCAAGCTCTGTTTGTACCCGTCAACCAAGCACACCACACCTGTCAAGTAAATTCACAACCAAGAAACAAATGGTGCACAAATTCTATTTCTTTTTTACACAAAACACAAATGTTATCGCTATGATGTATGATTCCTAGCCTACTCAGCCTCTCTTTAGTGTTGATCCTGCCTATTAGGACAAACCACGCAAAGAGCTCTACTCTTGGAGGAACCAATCCTCTCCAAATGGCACTGGTGAAACTGTAGCTTGTGATGTCTTCTGGGAGAGTCTCGTTCTGTAGCACCTGCACAAAAGATTTTGTAGAATAGATACCTGTTTTATCAAATTTCCATACAATTGTATCATCTCTACTAGGCGACATTCTTACTAGTCGCAACCGGTCATGAAGTTGATTGAGCAACTCAAGTTCCCATTGGAATAACTCTCTCCTCCACTGAAAGTTCCACACCCATTCTATCCCATCCCAAAACCCACAATCCCCTACGATAGATCCTTGTTGATTTGAAACAGAGAAGAGTCTCGGAAAATTATCTTTCAACGGACCACTTTGTAGCCAATCATCCTCCTAGAAACGAATACGTCTGCCATTTTTCACCTCCATAGCCAATCCACTGATCATCATATCTCTCGCATGTGACTCTTTAATATTAAGCTGACAATTATCTTTTCACGGGCCACCCCTTAACGGTAATTGCTGTTTTGACATCATTACAGAAGGGTTCAAAAGATTACAAGAACTTACAACCTTCTTCCACAGCGGACAATCTTCCTTCAAAAAACGCCACCACCACTTGAACAGAAGCGCCGTATTCCTGATTAACGCATCCCCCACCCCCAAACCGCCTAACTTTTTCGGGGCTTGCACCATCTCCCATTTCACAAGTGGTATACCGTTATTTCCATCTTTTTTACTCCACAAAAACTTTCTTTGTAGCCCGATTATCTTTTTTGCCACCGCTTTTGGCATTTTGTACAAGTTTAAGTAGTAAACTGGCAGACTATTTAGGACCGATTTTATGAGAACCAGCTTGCCAGCTTTGTTGAGGGACTTGGCTTTCCCCAAACTGAGCTTATCTTTCACATTGTCTATGATCGGTTTCCAGGTCTTCACGAGCCGGGGGTTTGCGCCTAAAGAGATTCCTAAATACCTGACAGGTAAAGTAGCTTCGGCGCATCCCAACAAACCACACATATTCGTCACCCATTTCTGCTCGCAGTTAACCGGAAGCATATTTGACTTGTCAAAGTTAATATTCAAGCCAGACATCTACTCGAAACAACGCAAAAGCCTCTTATAGTTCAGTATTGTATCCGTATCCCGTGGGCAAAATAAAATTGTGTCATCTGCAAATTGGAGATGCGACAATTCTATGTTGTCCCTACCCATCAACAGTGGAGAGATGCGGCCATTCCTGACTGCCTCGCCCACCATCCTATACAAGACATCGACAACCAGAACGAACAGAAAATGAGACAGCGGATCTCCTTGTCTCAGACCTCTCTCCATCCTGAACGGCTTGGATGGTGAGCCATTAATCAACACTGACATAGACGCTGTGGTCACACATTCCTTCACCCATGCCTTCCATCTAAGACCAAAACCCATCTTTTGGAGCACCACATCCACAAAGCTCCATCTCACTCTATCGTAGGCTTTCTGAAAATCTAGTTTGATAATTGTTGCATGCTTTTTACGCAACTTCAACCATTGGACCGTCTCACAAGCAATGAGTGCACCATCATGTATTTTGCGACCCTTTACAAACGCAGACTGAGTCTCTCCCACTAAACCTGGCATTACTGACTGCATTCTTCTCACCAAGACTTTGGATATCACCTTATAGACACAGCCAACCATACTAATTGGCCTTAAGTCTTTAATTTCCTTAGCTCCCACAAATTTTGGAGCTAGTGCCACCCATGTTACGTTAGCATCTGTTGGTAGCTTCGCACTTTGGAAAAAATCCAAAATAGCTGCAGTAAACTCTTGGCCAATCTCACCCCAACATTTCTTTATGAAATTCATATTGTAGCCATCAATGCCTGGCACTTTACTGAAACCACAATCCCATACTGCCTCATGTACTTCCTCATGCGATGACATTACCTCTAACTTTCCTGCCTCTTCCTCATTAATCTGTCTTACCAACCCATCACAGATTTCAACCCTCAAATAATACTCCTGTCAATATAGTTCTTTATAAAATCCTGTAATTACAACTTTTATTTTGACATGATTCTTCATCACTCTGTCATTAATTATCAAATGAGATAAAATTATATGTTAAAATTATTATTTGTGTATAATACATATATACAAAAAATAATGATATAGTAGAATAGTGTTTTCCAATACTAAAAATCAAACAGTTGTGATTTAAAGTTCGCAACTTCGCATAGAAAAACAACAAACCTTATGAATTTAACAAGATTTGCCGAAGGGCACGACAACCTTATTTCTTAAAAAAAAAAAGGATTCTGATTTTTCTTTGAAAATGTTTTTTTATTTTATTTTAGAAAAAAATTCCTGTGATCTACCCTATTTCTCTTCACCCACGCGCCTTCACCTTTTGAAGTTACCAACGCTCTTTTTTGTCTTTTCTTTTCTTTATGGCGGTGGTTGATATATGATACAGTATTTTGATTTCAGGCTAATTTTTCTCTAAAGTTATTAATTTATTTTATTTTATTTTGTTGAGACTGGTCCTCTGATCTCAACCTTGGTTTTGTCCACAAGCAAAAGGCTCATGGTTTAATAAGTTTAATAATTTTAGTATAATTCTACTATTTATTTTTCATTAGTACGCTTTTGTTGAATTTTATGATTAAATGAATTTATTTGGTACAAATGTAAATAATTTTACATAATATCAAATAATTATATTTTATCTCATCAATAAAAATGTTTAATTTAACAACTATTTTATTAGTTATACAAACATGAGAATCTAACTAAAAGATAATGTAAAATTCCATTATACTATTATTACAAAAACAATTAAACTTTTTTACTATTCTTTCTATTTTTTCTCCCTTTTTTCAATTTTCTCGTTTTGTCTATGATTGTTGGTTGTTTACAAAAATTGGAATCAAAATTTTATTTTAGGATGTGTTCCTAAATTTTGTTTTGAAATTTTTGAAAATATTTTGAAAACTTAAATTTTGTTTCCGAATTGAAAACTCTATCCAGTTATTAAAAGAATAAAATCTTAATAGCAAAAAATAAGATTAAAAACTTCTTAGCTTAATCTAGATAGTTTGATATATGAAAAGAGAAAAAAATAGAATAAAAAAGAATCAATGAGATTAAAAAAATAAGAAAAGAATTTATTAAGTTAGAGAGAATTAAGAAAAATATAATTTCC
>NC_029786.2:13199040-13202585 GCF_000816755.2 Arachis ipaensis
TGAGAAATGTCTAATTTGAGTAATTTGACTATTGAATTCACTTTTATTGGTTATAATATCTTTCTTTCAAAAAGAAATTAAAAGAAGCTTTTTGTGGTTGGATAGGTCAACTTAGTGACTAAGGAATTGGATTGAGACATGGAGGGACCAAGCTAAGTGAAACACTGAAACTAACTCACACCTTGGTGCAACACATTTCACACTGAAAACACCTAACATTAAAGTTTCTTACATGTTGCTTTCATCTATCAACAACTTTCATACCCTTATTGTTGGACTATGTGTGTATACCACATTTATTTCTATAAAAATATCTTTTATATAAATATCATAATTAAGATAAGTGCAATTAGGTATTTTTTAGGTGCGTTTGTTTTGAGGTATTGAGACGAAAACTGAGAGACTAAGAATTAGTATTATATTTGTTGATTTAGAGATTAATACTAAATTTCAGTTTCTTCTCTAAAATTTCAGTATTTCAGTATCTCCAAAAAGTAGAGATATAAAGACTGAAATTTTTGAAAATAGAGACTAAAATTTTAATAATATTTTATACCTAAAATATCTCAATTTCAATTAATTAATTTTAACTTTACTTTTTGTACAAATTAAATTAGAATTTTATTCTTATTTCAGTTCTTGTCTTTCACTTTACACCAAACATAATACTGAGATTTATTTCAATCTCCGTCTCTCAAACTCTGTCTCTCAATATTAGTCTCTTAGTCTCTATCTCTCTTCCAAATACTATTTTAAATATTGTCCTTTATTCAGTTTTTAGAGGAGAGAAAAAATAAAAAATAAATAATTTCTCTAATTTTTTGAACAACTGATACGTAAAAATAAATATTTAAATTAATTAAATAATAAAAAATTCTTAAAAAGATTAACTAAAAACTAAAACTTAAAGGACAACTAACATTTTTAATATTAATACTTAAATTAGGAGCATCTATCACAAATTTAAATGCGCATGTATAACATATTTATGCAAAAAATTAATTTTTAATATAAGTTCCCTGAAGAACTTAAAGATAAAAAGAAATGCACCTTATACACCCCTTAAATTCAAAAATAATTACACAACTAATGTTATACATATTGTGGTAAACGTACATCATTGAATGACCATCAATTTCGTTATCATGTGATAATATGTGTTCATCTATAATAAGTAGTGGAAAAATAACGTGACATATATTATATGGCATTAAGCATATACATCAATAACTTGATTAAGTTGTAAACAAAACATTGACTTATTATTTATGTCTTGTAAAGTGATGTATGTGACCTCTAGTTTTGCTTAATAGAAGCCTTAGATCAACATTTAAGGAATCAAGGTGATTAGAAATTACTCAAATTAGATATTTAATTTGTTTTAGATATTTAGTACCATCTACATGTGTTGCAAGAAAACTGTTATGACTCGTTGTTACCTAACTTCCTACGTTCTTAGTTACTTTAATTCAAAGAAAAAAATAAAATAAAATAGGTTTAATTTGTCGATATAGGAACTGACAAAAAATTGTTGATCGATTTAATTTACTAACTATTTTTTCACACTTGCAAAGTTGCAATCATACGGTCATATATTTTTTCTAGAATAAATAGCTAAATTAGGCTTTGAAAAATTATTTATTTTTTAAATTGATTTTTGAATTTTTTTAATTAAATTTATCTTTTAAAAATTTTAAATTAGTCATGTTAATTCTTCTGTTACTTCTATTATTAATAGCGTTAGAATTTACTGATGTGGAATGTTAAGTGACACCATAACACACATCTAGTAATTTTGATTAATGTGAATAAGCATAGAGAAAATTGAGTTTTGATTCTAAATATACATTATACTACACATTTTTCTTAAATTTAATTTCTAATTCAGCCACCTAACCAAATGAAGAAGGTATAGAACGAGATAGAGTTATGTTTGTAGTTAATAACTTATTAGAAAAAAATATAGATAGAGTTATATTTAAGCTGCTTCTTTATTAAAAAAAATATGGGCTAGAAACAAAAGTAGAAATAAGATTTAATAAATTTGCCAAGAAGAGATAAAATAGCTAAAGTAAGTACAAATTAAAAAAAAAAAAGAAAGCAAACACACACATGATGAAAATCTTAATTTTTTTTAGTAGCTTTTTAAGCCTTGTGGTAATTTACACACATTTCCTTTTTTTCTTTTATTTTTATTTTTTAACTTAAATAGACAAAGACAAAATATTCTTGTATATTTTTATTTGATTACATTCATAGTGACTTCATAAAGTAATGTGTACAAATTTATAATTCAGTAAAATCTAAAATTAAAAGAGAAGCTGGTGACTCAAATTTTTCATATCAATGTGCCAATTGTAAAAAGACAAATTAAAAAGCACTGCTCTTTATTAACTTTGATGACATTGAATTCAGTGCTTCTTAGTTTTTGGTTTTCATATAAGATATTATAAAGAGATTAGTGACTTGAACTACTTATATGATTTTCTAATGAAGAAAGCTATGAATGTATCACTTGAGAACCTATTAACTTCTCCATTTGTGAGAAAAGCAATTGTTATCTAATTTGAAATTTGATTTGGCCTTTAGGTTCAGCAACCTAATTAACCATGGCATCTACAAGTAGAAGATCTACAAGTGATTCCTACAGCAACGACAATATAACGGGCAAACGTTTTTTTGAGTGTGTTTTAAGAGCTTCGTTACAAGTCTCAAACAGCATTGCTAATCCGAATAGAAAGTATTATGCCTGTCTTGTAAGACGATGTAGATGGTTTAGATGAGCAGGTTCAAGTATCCAACATTCTGAAGTTGCATATGATCGCTTTTGTCATTTCAATTCCAATTTGAAGTTGATCGAACGAGTTGAAAAACTGCATAATGATGTTGTACTTATGAAATTGTTAGCGTTCTTTCAACTTTTTGTTTCTATAGTCTGTATTGTCCTGATCATAGTATTATTGTTTAAGTTGTAGTTTGACATTTGAATTGAAACAGGCGAATGACAAATTGTATAAATTAATTTGCTTTAATGAAATGCCAGAAACTACCTAACGATCGTTTGGAGTGAATTTGATAGTACTAATACCCTGGCTATGACCCTTGTATGTATGAATGCATTCCTTTATTGTTAAAGATCCCCTTGTATGTATGTATGTATAAATGCATCCCTTCATATCCATAAGGTATTGTTAAGATCATGGCTTTGTTGCCACAAACAATAACATAAGTTGTAACACAGTGCACATGATCCTTCTTAAACTAACTAATGATCCATTATTAGCCATAATCCAAGGTTAACATTTTGATCATCCCCTCCTGTTGCGAAAATGCGGCATGCCTTCTTTCCTATCCTTAAACAATTCACATTGCCTGAATGAGCCACAAAATCCTCTGCAGTTCATTGGCTAAAGAAAGCACATTATCATCACCATCAAATATCTACACTCATTGACTCTCCTTTCTCCATTAAAAAAATTCCCAAGACAAGATGCAAAGCTCAAATCTTTACACCCACTTTGTATTTCTTAATAAGCATTTTCTCA
>NC_029786.2:13202713-13212941 GCF_000816755.2 Arachis ipaensis
TTTCCTTCTTTATATTATATTGAAATAGACTAAATAATTTTCCAGCAACAAAACCAAAAATTAAAATAACAGTCAACTTATATTGAAATTTTTTGTGCTCAATAACACAATTAAAACCAAAATATTGTACTAAGCATCAACACACCTACTCAATACATACCAAAAGAAAAGCACTACCAAAATATCCAGCCAAATGTATACCAAATATAAGTTGTACCTTAAACCATCTAAAGTATACCCATCTAATGCGTACTAAAACCCTATAGTTCCAACATAATACCCTAAGCCAGATAACAAGTTTCGATCACATGACAACTTCAGATAATGGAACGCACAAGAGCAATTTTCTGTGAATCTGACAAGTCCCAGAAGTGAGCACATAAATTCGGACTCTCAGCAAATTTTAATACTACCTTCACCACCTCGTCATCGTCGAACCCAAGTTGTGTAAGCTTCTCACCGACTTTAAACTTCTCATTCACACCAACAATGGTATCAACAAGTAATTGGGAATTCTTCCTTTGGTCAGCGGAAGATTGCTGGATATGGTTAGCCATCCTCTCTAAAATATCAACTTGCTTTCTCTTCTTTCCATACCGCCTTGTGCTTCCTCTACTCGCACCAGCTTCAGAATATGAGGCTTGTCCTTGCACTACTTGCCCTCCGTTGATGTCTAGATTTGGAGACATTTCAGAGTCATCAAATCTAATTGCTTGGTTTTTCTCTCTCTTCATTAACCTATTCCTCTGCATCAAAGCCACTAATTGCACCTGCTCCCGTGGCTCTATCCTTACCGAATATACCCTCTAGCCGGTGAAACAGAGGAAAGAGCTTTTCAGGACTATAGAACTTGGTTGGATGTTCCTGCAAAAATAAAAACAGGATTGTAGTTAGTATATACAAATAAAAGATACCAGTCATTCAAGTAGGAATAACATCACACAGACCTTCAACCATGTATCAAGGACATCTTTGCTGTCAACCTCAACACATTATTTTTCATGATTCCAACCAAATTCACTGCATGCAAGCATGTCTGTGGCATACTGATACTTCTCCTTCAACCGTTTATGTTTATTTTTGCAGTGTTTCGCGGTTATGATACACCCAAGGAAGGCCTCCAGCATCTTCAGAGCTAGTTTCTCAAAAATTTCGGGTTTGAATTGACCACAATCAGCATTAGTGTCTTCATCACTCCATATGTGTTTGTTCTCCATTATCACCTAACGAAATTAACATAAATAACCATAAGCCCAAACAACAAGTGTAAATCCTAAACCAAAAAACAAATACAATTGTGAAAAACAACCATAAACAATTTTAATAGCCACAAACATTTTTAATAACCATAAACAAATAGTTGCTATTACAATTAAAAAGTTGTTATTACAATGTTTTCCTTCACAACAAGTCTTACAAACTAAAATGCAGCTATTATAACATAAATTAATCGATGATAATGTTCATTACTCTGCTACAACACAAATTAAGCTATTACTACTCCGTACAACTAGTTTGCCACTCTTCATACATCTTAGTTGCTATGTTGTCACGCCAGTGTATCCACTCATTTGTGTTTTCAACCACATCAATCATTTCATCATGTGCTTCATCTCCATCAGGCAAAAATTCCTCCAATATGCTACCTTGCTCCTCCGGATCCATATCCATACTCTTTCAAATAAAGTTTTGCAACAAACAACAAGCAATAATTATTTGACTTTGTATTTTTAGAGGGTAAAAGTTAGGGCTTCTTAAGATTGACCATCTCTTCTTGAGCAAACCAAAGCATCGCTCAATAATATTTCTGGCAAAAGAATGAACCCTATTAAAATATTCTTGGTAATTGCGAGGTGCACGTGCTCCTTGGGCCTGCTCTCTAACATGATATCGAGTACCTCTATACGATGCTAGAAACCCAGAACCATTTGTGTAATCAGCATCAACTAAATAGTAATTACCTATAGACAAGTAATACAAACAACGTAAGCATAACTATCGTGAACTCAAGCTATATTTATTGAGTTAAATCCAAAGATGGCATAATTACCGTGGGGTATCTTAAGACTATTACAACGAGTGATTGCATCTGGAAGTATCCGTAAATCAAATGCCGATCCCTCCCATCCATTGAGTACATAAACAAATCCCATCTCCCAGTTACACACTTCTAAAACATTGGTACATATTTTACCCTTTCTTGTTCGATATCTTGACTTTTTGGACTCAGGGACTGTCACCTCTATATAAGTGCCATCTAATGCTCCCAAGCAACCCTATAATCCATAGAAAGTTATGATACTCAGATATAGAATCCTTCAGGTTGAAAAATAAATCATACACATAATCGAGTAAGCTATACCTTAAACCTTCTCCATGTGGGATCAACACAATCCTCTTCAACTGGTGTGGTCTTGGCAAACAAAATACTTTAAATACATATAACAGCCTTTAAAACCTTATTAAAATACTTACTAATTATTTCTCTGGACCTACAAAATCTAACCTGCAGACTACGATTTTTTTTTGTGATGCGCTAGGATAATTAAAAAAGTTACAACTTGGTCCGGCAAGCTTACATGACCATCCTCTTTAAGTCTTCCTTGAACTTGGAGTAACTCACACAAATTAGCAAAGGCATTTGTATTCATTCTCAACTCCCAAATACAATTCCTATCACCCTTGCCAACAATACGCTCTAAAGCCTTCGGTCTAATTCTACTATTCATTCTTCTGCCTAACGACAGTTGCCCACTACTTCTATCCCTAAAGTAAACAAATAATGTAAGAACAAAAAATAATATCAAATCTTCATGCTTGAATCCCATTTCTTCATAAAAAGACACGCATCGCTTAATAATTTTCGACCACTCCATCTCTTCCTAGCAAAGTCATTACATTAAAAAACGCATAAACATTCAACTTAGGCTTAGTTTGGTAAAGCTTTTACTTTTCAAAAGTAGCTTATAAAAGTTAACCTTTAAAAGATGGCTTTTTAAAAGTTGTAGCATTTATGTTTGGTAAATCAAAAAAATAACTTTTAATAAACACAAGCAACATCAATTGCATTTGGTAAAATAGTTTTTAAAATTTAAAAATACTATAATAGACATAAAGGTAAGTATTAAATTTGAAAATTAATTAACATATGAGGTTATATTAGACTTTTAAATTTTGAAAAGTACAAGCCAACTTTGAAAAGCTCTATCTTAGGTGCTTTCAAAAGTACTTCGATCTTTTAAAAGCTGCAAGCACAAGCACATGATCTTTTTTATTTACCAAACACAAAATGAGGAGCTTGAGCTTTTAAAAAGTACAAGCACCTCTTCGAAAAACTTTACCAAACCAAGCCTTAATCTAACACTTCTCATGCAAACTCTTCTTTATCTTCTTAGAACTAAAAAGAAGAATAAGAAACTTGAAATCCACAAAAAGATAAAGATAACGAATGATATAACTGTGTATATTCTTCATGCAGCATAACTAGGAAGAATGATTTAATAACATGAACACATAATCTAAAGTAATATAATGACTTAGTTAACTAGGACAAATTCGACAAAAGTTTGTTTCTCATTCTCACGGACACACATACATAGCTAGGCATTATAACCATGCTATATTAATATTATTTAATCCTGTGTGAGAGACAGAGAGAGAGTGATAGAGCAATATGGTTTATAACAAGATCAAGAAGATAAAATTTATGCCGTTAAATCTTAATAAAGATTGGAACAAACCATCATATAAATTTTCAAAGGAGTCATGCATGTATCTAGCTATGTAACTTTTTATATAATGACTTTTAATCATGATCATCCGTGTGTATATAGAATTATGTATACCATAAATCTTTTACTCCTGTTAATTATAAACTACGATTAATTCCCATGTAACAGATGGCATTAATAATTCTCAAAAATAGATCGCAACTCCCTGAATATAGGACAAAGTCACAAAGATAAAGAATTTCTTCAACTTCAGTGCTACTACTTCACACCATTAAGAAAATAACGATAAACCAAGCAAAATAGTAACTTGTCTCTTTTCAAACTTTAATTTCTCCAAATCAAAGTAACCAAACAAACAAAAGCTTAAGAGGTCTGAGTACAAATATACCTTTCAAAGACACAAATATTTATTTTAAGCATTACACAACAGTAATTGAATATCTAGAGAAGAGAAAAGTCCTATTGCTAGGTGATGACCAAATCCAAAGATTAGGGCACAACAAAAAAAAAAAAAAAACGGAAAAATTAAATTAAACAACATTCGGCTACAACTAACCTAGGTCATAGCAGCTAGGACGACGAGTTGGTGGTTGACGTCAACAGCAACAAGGGAGAGGCGGCAGCTTGGTTCTTCAAGTATTGTCCTGTGAGGGAGAAAACGAGGAGATGAGAACGTAGGGGCTACGAAGACGAACTTGAAAACGACAACTCACTTACCTAGAGGTGGCTACGCCAGCGGTGAAGAGGTGGCTGTTCTTCAACTAATGATGCAGAGGCTGCAGTGATGTCCTTGAAGAAGAATGAGAAGATGAACGAGTCACGGAGGTTAACAATGAAGCCTTGGTTTACATTAGGGTAATGTTAGAATTATTGAATTAGAATGGGGTAATTTAGGTACAAATTATAATTAAAATTTTCTGTCCCTGTTTTTAAAATTTTCTGTCTCCAGTGTCCCTATTTTTTGGAGGTATTGAAATACTAAAATTTTGAAAACAAAAACAGAAATTTAAATACCAGTCTCTGGCTCAACAAACATAATATTGAGTCTCTGTCCTCCAATCTTAATTCCAGTCTCTACAAACAAACGCTACTTTAGATAATGAAGAGTTAGTGTGTAAGATATACTTATTCATTTATGGAAATGCTTATTATTTAGGTGGTACTTGGATGATAGATTGAATCGATGAGATCTGAAAAGTTTAATGTTAAAGTCAGAAGAGTTAAATATAAGATCAGAATTTGATATGTAAAATGTAAAATTTCTCTTAAATGATATCTAATTACAAGCTGATTGTTCTCTCTTTTATATAAAGGTCTACTTAGAGGAGTCTGTTACTTATGAACTTATTTTCCAAAAAAATTTAGTTCTAGGAGAGTTAGGGGAAAGTGTAAAAGATTTTAAATCTTAAAAGCTATTAGGATTGCTTACTGGTTTCTTAGGAGTCTTTTGACTGAAGTATTCTTCGATAACTATTATAATTTTATATATAAATTAATGACACATTACAAAAAAATGTTGAATACCATTAAATTTATTAGCAGAAAAACAAAATTAATCTGTCAATAATAAATTTATTGTCGGATTTTGTGTCGGTTCTAATTCTACGGTATAAATCTCATCAGTAAATTTTTTGTTTAATTACTCTTCTGGTTCCTATAGTTTCGCAAAATTTTCAATTAGGTTCCTATACTTTTTTTTCTTTTAATTGAGTCCTTGCACCAAATTTTTTTTTAATTGGGTCCCTACACTTTTTTTCCCTTTTATTTAGGTCCATGTAAGAATTCTTTTTTTTTTTTAGTTGGGTCCCTATAAAATTAAGCCAATTACTACTAAGAAGGACTTAATTGAAAAAAAAAATTGGTGTAGGGACCCAATTAAAAATAAAAAAAGTATAGAGACCTAATTGAAAATTTCACGAAAGTATAGGAACAATAGAGTAATTAAACCTAAATTTTTACCATTAGATTTTATTGTCCGCCAGTAACTTGCGGCGGATTTAGATTTTAAGCTATGAATATCTAGTATTAGTTGCCGGCGAATTTTTTTCAACGGTAAATTTGGCGTAATACTGTTTTGTTCTCGCATTTTTCCTGTCGGATATTTTCGTCGGAGAATCCGATGGTAAGTTCAATTTTTTTTATATTTTGTTGATGACATGAGTAGTAAAATTCTAAATTCTTTTATGTAAAATTATATTTTGTACAATTAGTAGTCAAAGTAGTATTTTTACCCGTAATAACATTACGGGAACATAAATCTTTTAAAACTATGTCAGTTTTGTCTTGACATTATAGATTATAGCACAAAAGATTTAGAGAATCAAATTACTTTTACAAAAAGGTCGTAGGAGACAAAAGTCCCTGTTGGCTAAGAAGACTAGAATCTCTGTAGATAAAAAAAATCAAATAATAAGATTTTTAGTTATTATTTTTATGTGAAAGAGTTTAATTTTTTATTAATAATTAATTTTAACATTCATTATCTAAAATTTAAAAGAATTTAATGTGTATACATTTACATTTGATTAGGTGTTAAGTTTGTTGCACAAATAGAAATAATTAATTTTTTGCTTGTTATTTAAAAATAATATTTTTTCTCTCTATGTATATAAAAATATAATTAGATATTAGCATAAAAAATTATATTGATAGTTATAAATTAACTTAAAATTAATTTTTTTAAAACAATTGAATTTTGATTCTAACTTTTAATCACAACATTAGTATTTTCTCCAAATTATATATAAAAAATATTTGAAGAAAGAGAAGTGCAAATATAGATTAGAAAGATAAGCAGTAAAAATTTAAAACTAAATAAAAAAATATGCATATAATGATAATAATATTTTTAATTTGAATTATATTATTTGTTAATTTTATTTTTTGTAGAACAGAAAGGTAAAGAAAAATAGAGAATGAGAGAAAAGAGAGAAAGATAAATAAGAAGAATGAGAGAGGGAATTTCTTAATTTTGAAAAGAAAAAATTTATTTTAATTGTAATGAAAATTATCTAGTTACATATTTTGGTTTGTCAAATTACTAATATAAAATACAAATTATAAATTATATATAGAGTACAAAGGGTAAAGAGAAATAGAAAAAGGGAGAGATGTGGATAAGAGATGTTGGGAATAAGGAGTATGACCACAATCCAATCAATCATGTGTCAAATAATTTGTTATTATTATTATATTAAAATGTTAATATAATAAGGTCCTTGATTAAATTTAGAGATTTATCATTGTGATATTGATCATAATATTGAGAGATAAATCTTTTATAATTTAATCTAAATTGTTCTTGGTCATAGGATTATTAAAAAGGACATTAATAATCCGAAAAGATCAATATATATATAATGGTCTTCATTGGATGAAGATTAATAGATCTCATTTATTAAATTATATGTATAGATGGTGCATATAGAGATATGACCATTGAATTGACTCACTTTGAGAATTCTTAATGGTTATAATTACCGTATATTTGTCAATAGGATATTCTCAAGATGAACATAGTAATAGAGTTTCCTTTGACCTACGACTGTCATAGTAATTAACAATGTATTTATTATACTTTGATTCCAGACACCTAATACCCTAGGGTGCTAGTTGAATGGATATTGGGTATGATTTAAATACTTGTAGAATTAATGATTAGTCAATAAGGAATCCGTCAACTCGCGGTAAAGAGTTTGAGCTCTGTGATTATAATGACTGAGATGAATAAAACCTTGGCCAATGGGATTGAATGAATGAAGAAATGAGTTTCTTAAGTCATTCTAATTCACAGTTCATTATAATAATGGTAACAAGTTAGAGTTTGACAATTAAACCATACTCTAAGGGTTCACCAAGAGCTGGAAAGATGGAAGGAATTATATTTTGTTCTTCTAAGGTTCTTAGTAAATATATATATTACTTCAAACTATCGGGTCGTTAAGGAGTGTTGCTAGACGCCAACCTTGATTAGTAAATTTAGTATGACTAATTTACTATCCGTTTAGTATTGAACCTATGGGATCACACACTAACGAGTGTTCTAATCTTTGCTGTAGAATTATTTAATTATTATTTTAATTTGATCAAATAAATAATTATATTAATTCAAATAGAATATTATTATATTCTTTGCTAGCACCAAGAATATAATAATAATATGATAATTGAGAATATTAAATGAGATTTGAGAATAATTAGTTATTCTATTTCTGAATTTGAATTATAAATTTGGATGAGATCCAAATCGATTATGTTTTAAATTGTTATGATATGATTCATAAAATTTGAAAGATTCAGATTTGAAATTTTAAGATATGATTTAAATTTGAATTGAGAATCAAATTTAAAATTAATAACAAATCTCATAATATATATATGTATGCCAAGAGTAGAGGAAAGGTTAGAAAATAACAAGGATTTTTATTCATTTACCTCTACATACATAAGTGTATGTGAGCCCAATTTTTGGAGAAGAATTTTATGGCGTGCAAAGAGTTGCAAGAGGTTTCTCAATTTAGATAAGATGTCCATTGGTCAAGGAGTTGACAGCAAATGTTGGTCTCGGGGTGGATACGCATAGCGCCTTCATACCATCGAAGGAGAAAGTGATTTTTACTAAAGCGTCTAAAGGTATTTAGATATGATCTATGTATTATTTCTAGAATAAAATTTAAGCACAAAATAGATCTTTAGGATTACCTTCTTTTCTTCCGCTGCGTGTTATGAACACATGGTAATCCTTCAAGAGAATGTAAGAAGGGAGTTTATTAATTTTTGAGGGAAATATTTTCTCTCAATTTTAATAAGAAAGTGTTATGTGACACATTTTGGTTATTATATTAGTTAGTAATATATAATATAGTTATATTTTAATTTTAATTTTAATATTTTAATTTTAATTTAATTAAATACAATTAGAAAATATCATGTTACACATTTTGATGGTCAAATTTGTAATTAGTCATTGATAATGATATATAAGAAAGATATAGTGGGCAAAGGAATGAGAGAGTTGGAGAAAGGGAGAGGGAGGAGGGAAGAACTCTTTAATTTTGGAGGGAAAGATTTGATTTCAATTGTAATGAGAGAGTGATATGTGACAAATTTTGGTTGTAAAATTAGTAATATATAATAGATAATAGATTCTAACAACAGAAGCCAAATATGTTAAATTATCAAGTGCACGAATAAAATGAAAAGTCAAATAACAGAGGATATGATACACAATCAAAGAGTGTATAAAAAAACCCTAGTCACTGAAAGTCTTCATCATCATCGTTGTCCCACTGGTCCTGCTGCTAAGGCGGCGGCTTAGGCGGTGATGTTTGTGCCCCTCCAACAACGCCGCTACCACTAGCGTGCATCTAATCTTTGTACGGCACCATGTTGCGCTTGGTGCACGAAATTGTGATCTCAGGCAACGGCGCCAAAAACTCTGTACGCACATCTTAATAAATAGTTTTTCATTCACAACTTCGATACAACTAACCAGCAAGTGCACTGGGTCGTCCAAGTAATAAACCTTACGTGAGTAAGGGTCGATCCTATGGAGATTGTCGATATGAAGCAAGCTATGGTCACCTTGTAGATCTCAGTCAGGCGGATATAAAATAGTTATGGAGTTTTCGAAAATAAATAATAAAATAAGGATAAAAATACTTATGTAAATCATTGGTGAGAATTTCAGATAAGCGCATAGAGATGCTTTCGTTCCTCTGAACCTCTGCTTTCCTGCTGTCTTCATCCAATCAATCTTACTCCTTTCCATGGCTGGCTTTATGTAAGGACATCACCATTGTCGATGGCTACTTGAGTGTTGCACATGCAGAGGCTCTTTCTGGAGTTGAACGCCAGTTTGTAACGTGTTTCTGGCGTTCAACTCTGGTTTGTGACGTGTTTCTGGCGTTTAACTCTAGACAGCAACGTAGAACTGGCATTCAACGCCCTTTTACGTCATCTAAACTCGACCAAAGTATGGACTATTATATATTGCTGGAAAGTCCTGGATGTCTACTTTCTAACGCGATTGAAAGCGCGCAATTTTGAGTTCTGTAGCTCCAGAAAATCCACTTTGAGTGCAGGGAGGTCAGAATCCAACAGCATCAGCAGTCCTTCTTCTACCTCTGAATCTGATTTTTGCTCAAGTCCCTCAATTTCAGCCAGAAAATACCTGAAATCACAGAAAAACACACAAACTCATAGTAAAGTCCAGAAATGTGAATTTAGCATAAAAACTAATAAAAACATCCCTAAAAATAACTAGATCCTACTAAAAATATACTAAAAACAATGCCAAAAAGCGTATAAATTATCCGCTCATCACAACACCAAACTTAAATTGTTGCTTGTCTCCAAGCAACTGAAAATTAAATAGGATAAAAAGAAGAGAATATACTATAAATTCCAAACTATCAATGAAACATAGCTCCAATCAGATGAGCGAGACTTGTGGCTTTTTGCCTCTTGAATAGTTTTGGCATCTCACTTTATCCATT
>NC_029786.2:13213020-13215543 GCF_000816755.2 Arachis ipaensis
GCCACAAGCACATGGTTAGGGACATCTTGGTTTAGCCGCTTAGGCCAGGATTTTATTCTTTTAGGCCCTCCTATCCACTGATGCTTAAAGCCTTGGGATCCTTTTTAAGTGCCCTTGCCTTTTGGTTTTAAGGGTTATTGGCTTTTTGCTCTTGCCTCTTGGTTTTAAGAGCTTTTGGCTTTTTCTGCTTGCTTTTTCTTTCTCTCTTTTTTTTTTCGCCATTTTTTTTCTGCAAGCTTTGTTCTTTGCTGCTTTTTCTTGCTTCAAGAATCAATTTTATGATTTTTCAGATTATCAAATAACATGTCTCCTTGTCATCATTCTTTCAAGAGCCAACATATTTAACATTCTTAAACAACAACTTCAAAAGACATATGCACTGTTCAAGCATTCATTCAGAAAACAAGAAGCATTGTCACCACATCAATATAATTAAACTAAGTTCAAGGATAAATTCGAAACTCATGTACTTCTTGTTCTTTTGAATTAAAACATTTTTCATTTAAGAGAGGTGATGGATTCATAGGACATTCATAACTTTAAGACATCGTTACTAACTACTAACGATCATGTAATAAGACACAAACATAGATAAGCACTTAACATAGAGAAAGCGAAAAACAGAGAATGTAAGAACAAGGAATGAGTCCACCTTAGTGCTGGTGGTGTTTTCTCCCTTAATTGAACCGGCTTGCCTTTGGAGTCAATCTTCCATTGAGCTCCTTCCACACATATGTCCATAAGGACTTGGTCCAACATTTGATCAAAGTTGACTCTCCTTGTGTAGGGGCGTGCATCTCCTTGCATCATAGGCAAGTTGAACGCCACCCTCACATTTTCCGGACTAAAATCTAAGTATTTCCCCCGAACCATTGTAATATAATTCTTTGGATTCAGGTTCTTACTTTGATCATGGTTCCTAGTGATCCATGCATTGGCATAGAACTCTTGAACCATTAGGATGCCGACTTGTTGGATGGGGTTTGTTAGAACTTCCCAACCTCTTCTTTGGATTTCATGTCGGATCTCCGGATACTCATTTCTCTTGAGCTTGAAAGGTACCTCAGGGATCACCTTCTTCTTGGCCACAACATCATAGAAGTGGTCTTGATGAGCTTTGGAGATGAATCTTTCCATCTCCCATGACTCGGAGGTGGAAGCTTTTGTCTTCCCTTTCTCTTTTCTAGAGGATTCTCCAGTCTTGGGTGCCATCAATGGTATTAGAAAAACAAAAAGCTTATGCTTTTACCACACCAAACTTAGAATATTGCTCGGCCTCGAGCAAGAGAGGAAAGAATAGATGAAGAAGAAGAAGAAAATATGGAGGAGAGGGGGGAGGGGTGTATTCGGCCAAGAAGGGGAAGAGGGGGTTGTGTTGTATGAAAATGAGGAAGAATGGAGGGCTATATATAGGGAAGGGAGGGGGGTAAGGTTCGGCCATATATGGTGGGTTTGGGTGGGAAATTGATTTTGAATTTTGAAGGTAGGTGGAATTTATGAGGTAGGTATATGGGGAAGAGTGGATGGATGTGAGTGGTGAAGTGGTGATAGGGAAGAGAGATTGAGGTGATTGGTGAAGAGTTTTGGGGAAGAGTGTTTATGGGATTGTGTGAAAGAGGGGTGAGAAGAAGTGAGTGGAGGTAGGTGGGGATCCGGTGGGGTCCACAGATCCTGAGGTGATCCTGTGGGGTCCACAGATCCTGAGGTGTTAAAGGATTTACAACCTTGCACCAAATGAGGCATGCAAAATGCCCTTGCACACAACTCTGGGCGTTCAGCGCCAGATTGGTGCTTGTTCTGGGCATTGAATGCCCATTTGTTGCCCATTTCTGGCGTTGAACGCCAGAACCATGCTTGTTCTGGGTGTTCAGTGCCAACTCTTCTCCAGGGTGCAATTCTGGCGTTCAAACGCCCAGATGCTGCCTATTTTGGGCGTTCAACGCCAGAACCATGCTCTGTTCTGGCGTTGAACGCCAGCCAGATGCTTCTTACTGGCGTTTAAACGCCAGTGAGATCCTCCTCCAAGGTGTGATTTTTCTTTTGCTGTTTTTGATTCCGTTTTCAATTTTTAGATTTATTTTGTGACTCCACATGATCATGTACCTATAAAGACATATAACTAATAAAAATATAATTAAATAAAAATTGGGTTGCCTCCCAACAAGCGCTTCTTTAATGTCAATAGCTTGACAGTGGGCTCTCATGGAGCCTCACAGATGTTCAGAGCATTGTTGAAACTCCCCAACACCAAACTTAGAGTTTGGATATGGGAGTTCAACACCAAACTAGGAGTTTAGTTGTGGTATCAGGATCTATGACCCTTCCTACTCCTACTTAGGTAGTAGGAACCTTCTGGGAAGGATCGGTGTTGTTCTCGACACTAACTACAACTGTCTCCACTTGATCAGGAAGTTAACTTACTCCTGAGGGAACACAAATTTTGAGCTCCAGTAGGAAGACATTTGTACCTCTCCTTCGTATTTTTCGAAGAGAGTTTTGTCTCAGTTGGTCTCGGGGATGTCA
>NC_029786.2:13215568-13221262 GCF_000816755.2 Arachis ipaensis
CAGGATCCTGTCTCTTCTGAGGTAATGTCAGTTGATCCAGATCACTTAGTTCATTGGTGAACAAGGGAGGTTCATCTTCCCAAGTCTCAATACTAAATAATTTGGCATTCAGCTTCATGATTGCACCAAGGTACTTGGTGACTTGCTCCTCAGTAACATCCTCATTCTCTTCAGAAGAGGAATACTTATCAAAGCTCATGATTGGCATAAGGAGGTTCAATGGAATCTCTATGGTCTCTAGATGAGCCTCAGATTCCTTTGGTTCCTCAGAGTCCTTCTTTCTGTCTGAAGGTTTGAACATCCACTCTAAGCTTGCTCAGCTTTTGAGGAGGGAAGAACTTGGCTAAGAAAGCCTTGACCAGCTTATCCCAAGAGTTCATGCTATCTTTGGGTTGAGGGTCCAACCACACTCTAGCTCTGTCTCTACAGCAAAAGAGAAAAGCATGAGCCTGTAGACTTCAGGATCTACTCCATTAGTCTTAACAGTATCACAGATCTGCAAGAATTCAGTTAAGAACTGAAAAGGATCTTCAGATGGAAGTCCATGAAACTTGCAGTTCTGCTGCATCAGAGAAACTAGCTGAGGTTTCAGCTCAAAATTGTTTGCTCCAATGGTAGGGATAGAGATGCTTCTTCCATGTAAATTGGAATTTGGTGCAGTAAAGTCACCAAGCATCCTCCTTGCATTATTATTATTTTCGGCTGCCATCTCCTCTTCTTGTTCGAGAATTTCTGTAAGGTTATCTCTGGATTGTTGTATTTTAGCTTCTCTTAATTTCCTCTTCAGAGTCCTTTCAGGTTCTGGATCTACTTCAACAAGAATATTCTTGTCCTTGCTCCTGCTCATATGAAAGAAAAGGAAACAGAAAAATAATAATAGGGATCCTTTTTACCACAGTATAGAGGTCCCTGTGTGAGTAGAAGAAAAGAAGAAGAAAAGAATGTAATGTAAGGAAAGAAACACAAGGGTGAGGAGAGCAGAGATGTGAGATGAAGGAGAAAGAGAATTTTTGAAAATTATTTTTGAAAAAGAGTTAGTGATTTTTGAAAATAGTTTTTGAAAAAGGTTAGTAATTTTCGAAAATTAAAATTAAAAATTAAAATAATTAGTTAATTAAAAAGAAATTTTGAAAAAGAGGGAAGATATTTTCAAAAATTAGAGAGAGAGAGTTAGTTAGGTAGTTTTGAAAAAGATAAGCAACAAACAAAAAGTTAGTTAGTTAGTTGAAACAAATTTGAAAATCAATTTTGAAAAGATAAGAAGATAAGAAGTTAGAAAAGATATTTTAAAATCAATTTTTGAAAAAGATAAGATAAGAAGATATTTTTGAAAAGATATGATTGAAATTAGTTTTGAAAAAGATTTGATTTTAAAAATCACAATTAATGACTTGATTCACAAGAAATCACAAGATATGATTCTAGAACTTAAAGTTTGAATATTTCTTAACAAGTAAGTAACAAACTTGAAATTTTTGAATCAAAACATTAATTGTTGATGATATTTTCGAAAATTATGAGATAGAATGAAGAAAAATATTTTTGAAAATTTTCGAAAATAAATAAGAAAAAAATGAAAAAGATTTTATTTTTGAAAAAGATTTTGAAAAAGATAAGATTTTCAAATTGAAAATTTGATTTGACTCATAAGAAACAACTAGATTTTAAAAATGTTGAAAAAGTAGTCAATTCAAATTTTCGAATTTGATGAGAAGAAAAAGGGAAAGATATTCTTTTTATTTTTGACTTTTTAATGATGAGAGAGAAAAACATGAAAATGATGCAATGCATGAAAATTTTGGGATCAAAGCAATGAATGCATGCAAGAATGCTATGAATGTTAAGATGAACACCAAGAACACTATGAAGATCATGATGAACATCAAGAACTTATTTTTGAAAATTTTTTTTTATGCAAAGAAAACATGCAAGACACCAAACTTAGAAATCTTTCATGTTTAGACTCTATGGATGCAAAAATGCACATGTAAAACAAGAAAAGATGCAAAACAAGAAAACATCAAGATCAAACAAGAAGACTTACCAAGAACAACTTGAAGATCATGAAGAACACTATGAATGCATGAATTTTTCGAAAAATACAAAGAATTTTTAGAAAAAATGCAACTGACACCAAACTTGAAAATTGACTCAAGACTCAAACAAGAAACACAAAATATTTTTGATTTTTATGATTTTCTAATTTTTTTTGTATTTTTATTTTATATTTTATTAAAATTAGTGTAAAAAAGAAAAATAAGGATTCCAAAATTTTTAATATGAATTCCAGGAATCTTGTATTCTTATTCTAAAGCTCCAATCTGAGGGTTAGGCATGGCTTAATAGCCAGCCAAGCTTTAGTATGTAGCTCAGACATGACACGGCTGACATTCCAATTAACTGGCTTCCATGCTGATGGTTGGAAGCCTCAGTCCAAAAGAATTTAGACATGGCTTTACAGCCAGCCAGGCTTCACATGCTTCATGAAACACTAGAATTCATTCTTAAAAATTCTGAAGAACATAAATTAAATATTTTTGAAAAGAATTTTTATTTTTATTTTTTTTTTTGAAAACAAATGAGAAATTTTTGAAAGATTTTTGAAAAAAATTTTTGGAAAGAAAACAAAAAGAAAATTACCTAATCTGAGCAACAGGATGAACCGTCAGTTGTCCAAACTCAAACAATCCCCGGCAACGGCGCCAAAAACTTGGTGCACGAAATTGTGATATCAGGCAACGGCGCCAAAAACTCTGTACGCACGTCTTAATAAATAATTTTTCATTCACAACTTCGATACAACTAACCAGCAAGTGCACTGGGTCGTCCAAGTAATAAACCTTACGTGAGTAAGGGTCGATCCCACGGAGATTGTCGGTATGAAGCAAGCTATGGTCACCTTGTAGATCCTGGAGTTGAACGCCAGTTTGTAACGTGTTTCTGGCGTTCAACTCTGGTTTGTGACGTGTTTCTGGCGTTTAACTCCAGACAGCAGCGTAGAACTGGCGTTCAACGCCATTTTACGTCATCTAAACTCGGCCAAAGTATGAGCTAATATATATTGCTGGAAAGCCCTGGATGTCTACTTTCCAACGCAATTGAAAGCGCGCCATTTTGAGTTTTGTAGCTCCAGAAAATCCACTTTGAGTGCAGGGAGGTCAGAATCCAACAGCATCAGCAGTCCTTCTTCTACCTCTGAATCTGATTTTTGCTCAAGTCCCTCAATTTCAGCCAGAAAATATCTGAAATCACAGAAAAACACACAAACTCATAGTAAAGTCCAGAAATATGAATTTAGCATAAAAACTAATAAAAACATCCCTAAAAGTAACTAGATCCTACTAAAAACATACTAAAAACAATGCCAAAAAGCGTATAAATTATCCGCTCATCAGCGCTCCATCCCGCTGAAACAACAACACCTATCAATAATAATGAATTATCAAACACAATAAGTAGTTCAAACTTACTAAACTAAATTGAATCTATCTTAACAACCTAAGTCCACTAAAACTAGTAAAATTGAGTGTATTAAATGAAACTGATTAACTAAAATGGTTTGCATATGAAAAATTTAAAATTGAACTCACGCTGAAGTCCTATCAAGCAAAATCGTCATCCGTATGATGGGAGGTGGTGGAGGGACATCTGGCTAGAATCCGTGAGAGAATTCCAGCGGTGCGGTGTCTGTCGCTAGAGGCGGTGTCATCGAGGTAGTGCGCTGTTGAGCGGATGGAGGTGGTAGATGAGTCCAATCTGATGAAATAGATGGACGACTTCCTGCATGTTACGGGGCAGCGCAGTAGTAGGTACCAGGTAGTTGGGGTTAGGGATCATGATGAACGGTTGATCCTGTGCACCCATTGTCTATGACGTCACAGGAGTAGTCGGCGTAAAAGGGGACGACTGAGAAGTCTTGGAGGTTCCGGTAGAACTCCTCCTTCTACCACGACCACGTGGTCGATCCGTGACACCTCTACCTCTCGTCATGTCTACAAAGAGGATATCAATTAACACTAGTCACAAAAAGAATGCAATAGCAAAGATAAAATTCATAGATACTTTAAATCACATAAATCAGCAAATACAACACAAATTCTGAGTACATTTATATTAGTTGAAAAAAAAATTAGCATAACCTCCCCTAAAGTTGGACACATATCCACCTTTACGGTTCACACAAATCAAACTAACCTCAATTATGAATTAAAACTTACAAACGACCACAACATATCCAAATAACTTAATCAGTTAACTAATTAGTTGAGTTTCTACCTACTTAGGTGTTTTAAGTTGTTTATAATCAAACCAATAACTTAATCAACAACACCTCAAAACATATTTTAGTTAGAATCAGAACAAATCAGAACCAAAATAACGAATACAATTATAATAACAACTCATAACTAAAATTATAATAACAAATTAGAATAAATCAGAACCAAAATAACGAACACCTCAAAACATATTTTAGTTAGAATCAGAACAAATTAGAACCAAAATAACGAATACAATTATAATAACAACTCATAACTAAAATTATAATAACAAATTAGAATAAATCAGAATCAAAATAACGAACACAAAATTATAATAACAAATCAGTACCAAAATTATAATAACTTATAAAAACAAATCAAAATCAAATAACGAATGCAAAATTATAATAACAAATCAACACCAAAATCATAATAACAATTCAGAACAAATAAAAAATAAAACAACGAACACAAAATTATAATAGCAAATCAGAATAAAAATTATAATAATAAATCAAACCTTATTCCTATTTTAGAAAAAGGAAAGTTCAGAAGCATTACTTGAGAACCAGCGTAGAGAAGAAGAGGGTGATATAAGCGGTGGGAGCAGCAACGGCAAAAGCAGCGGCAGAATTCGGTAGCAACAACGTGACAAACAGAACCAACGAATAGCGCCAAGGGAGAGGAGGCTGCCGGCGTCGAAGGGGGCTTCCGGAAAGGAGGAAGGGGTAGAGAGAGAGTGGGAGGTGAGAGGGTTAAAGAGAGAGAGAGAAATTCAAATGAGGGAAAAAAGGATTTGCGGTTTAAATTTAGGGCACAATTACTGTTGAATTTACCGGCGGATAAAGACGATAACATGTTGCAGGTTATCAAATCGTAGTTTTCACCGAGTGGGTTTACCATCAAAATTTTTTTACTGTAAATATGACCCTAAATGTCGCGCCTATTTCTCACGTTTTCCTTTAATTATTACCGATGAATTTACCGTTAGAAACGATAATTTGCTGGTAATATTTTGACACCACGATTTCTACGCCTAAACCACTGGTAAAGACGTCGCTACTCTGCGACGTTAAGTTCGACAGTAAATCTAACTAGGGGTGTTCAAATTCAATCTGAACCAAATTAAACCGCCCATCCAATCCAATCTAAACCGAAAATCGATTAAAATCGCACTAATTTGGATATGATTGGATTTTATCTTTTACAAACAGCATAGATCGGATCGGATTTCAGCTCTACTTATTAAAACCGATCTAATCCAATCCAAACCGCATAATGTGCTATAATATTATTATTTTATTATTATATTTACAATTATACTTATAGCATGTTCAATTTGTTATACATTTTTCTATTATTCATATATTATTATTATTTAATAAATATTTTATGTTCAAAATGTTATTTATTTATTTATTTTAACTAACTTATA
>NC_029786.2:13221306-13229894 GCF_000816755.2 Arachis ipaensis
TATTTTTATATTGTTCATGTATTATTATTATCTAATAAATATTTTATGTTCAAAATAAAATTTATTTATTTATTTTAACTAACATAATTTTATTTCTATTGTTATATTATTGTTGGTTTTTTAAAATATTATTGAGACTTGTTATGTCATTGTTGATTATTTAAAATTTGATGTTGAGACTTGTTATGTATATTTAATTTTTTTAATTTATAAAACCGCAAATCTAATTCAATTCAAACCGCTTGAAATTGGATCGAATTTTTTAAAAAATATCATAGAATCCAAACCGCACCGCAAGTAAAATTAGTGTTCAGATTGGATGAATTTTTTTATTCAAAATCGATCCAAACCATACCGCGAACACCCCTAAATTTGACGATACTCAACGTTTTTTTTGTAGTGACAATTATTTAGTTCATTAAGTTATAACAATAACAATAATATAAACTAAACTTATTATTGTAATAAATTTTATTCATTTTAATATTTTAGTATCGTGTTTGTTAAAATAAATTCCTTTTTTTATTTATTTATATTTAGAATACTAACAAATTTATCTATGAAAAAATAAAATCAACTTTGTATCAATAAAAGATGAGTTTTAATTGACAAAATTATCAAAATCATAAATAATTATTTAAAATTTTTAAACTATCCCTCCTCAACTAATTTACCCTACCACAATTTATAATCCGTAACCATAGCCACAATCATGCCAATCCCTAACTTTTTACCACCATTACCTATACCTTTTCTCATCAAACTCTTATTCTCAAGTCCTACCATCAAACTCTTTTCTCATCAAACTCTTATAGCCACCTTCATGCTCTCCAGTCCCTTCAGCATTATTATTTGTGCATCAAGTTTAAACAACTGATGTGATTCTTTAATAGCTATAATCATAAAATAATCAAGGATACCGATATTTCAAAACGCAAAAAAAAAAAAGCAAAAAGAATATAGATATAAACATATAGATACTCAAAAACCTATTAAGAGTGGTGGTAGTTATGACGATGGTAGTTAATGATGAAAGTTGGATGGAAAAAAATTTGGTGGTAGTAATCTCAATTTGGTCTCTGAAATTTGGTTTGATGTTCAGAATGACCCTCATAATTTCGTTGGCCCTAATTAGAACCCCAAATTTGCAATCGTGGCTCCATATTGTCTCTGCGATCATCTCCGTGACTGAAATGCTGATCTGGCGTAATTACATGACACGGTGGACACAACTTAAATGACGGCGTATTGGTTTCGCGTCCAAACCCTTTGGAAACCACGTCGTTTAAGTTTTTTGTGGGTTAAAACTCTCTTTCTTTCCACTACAACGATTATAAGTTGTAAAATATCAAGAAATTTCATACACTTCTTCTTCTTCTTCCTTATTCTCCCTGATGCATTGTTGTCAAATTCAAAGGAGCTCCTTGTAGCTATTCTGGAAATCTTTGTGAACCTGGGGGTTTTGGCAAGAGTGAAAAAACCACAAGCACGAAACTTTATTGTTCATACAGAGGTTAGTTATGAAACCCATTGCTACCAATGTACTATCTTCTACTTCTTTAACTTTTGATTGCTGATTTCTCCTGTATTTTGTGTTCCATTGTGTTAATAAACTGTTGTAGTTAATGTACACATGCAATGTAGAACTTAAGGGTTGATGCTATTTTTTTTTAGTTTGCTACAAAGTTAGTTTTGTTGATGAGTGAGATATTGATTGGTTGTGTGTCTAGGATTAATGTTATAATGAAAAGATTTGACATTGGTGCTTTTGGGATGGTTTCGTATGAATGACATATGCATAAAAATTTGTCTGAACTTGTTTGAAATTTCTTTGCAAATGGATAACCATATAACCATAGTATTTCACTATGGTGGTAGGTTTGTTACCAAAGAGGATGGTAATGTAGTATATGTTAGAGACAACATTGATGAATTGGTTGGGTTAGATGAAGACACGATGGATGTGTTTTCAATTAGGGACTACTACAAAGTGTTAGGATATGATAACATTGTAGAGTGTTGGTGGCGGGATCGTGGAAGACTTCTAAAGACTGGGTTAAGATCTCTTTCACATGATTCTGAGTTGTTGGAGATATGTTTTCATGCGAAGAATAACCAAGGAATTGAACATGTCTACTTTGAACATGGAGTGTCCCAACCAGAATTTGATAATAAGGAGAAGTGTCCAGATTTGTGTGAGATTTTTTTCAACCCCATTTCTATTCCCATCCCAAACCTAAACACAAGCACCCCATATCACCACCAAACAATCCATTATTGATTCAACACCAACAATTCCCATCTCTAATGTAGCCATAAAATCAAATATTGAGACTACTTCAATTACCGAACCCCCACTCAATGCATCAGCTAATGCCCCAACAAAGTCAACAACCACCAATAAAGCCAAACCAACTACATCCAAGCCCAACTCATCTAAGCTCATCACTGCCATGCCCACTACATCCAAGCACAACTCACCTAATCACACCACTGCTAATCCCATTACATCCAAGTCCAACTAATCTTAGCCCACCACTGCGAAGCTCGCTATCTCTAAGGCCAACTTATATAAACCCACCACTGTCAAGCAAACCCAACCAAAGTCCTAGTCATCTAAGCCTACCACTAAAAAAGATACAAGCAAACATTATCAAATTCATTCTCCTTGTGACCAGATCAACTAGTAGATCAATACCTAAAGTTCAACAAAATGAGCATCTCAATGAGGATGACAGCAGCAGTAACAATGATTCATATGAGAGTGCTAAAGACTTCCTTTATAAGCCAGGAGCTATTGACAACTCAAGTGAAACTAATACTAACAATGGAGGATTTGAAGTGACGAAGAAGAATCATAAGTTGAAACATGCACCTGGGTCTGCTTGGAGCAAGGGAAAGAAAAAATGCTATTGAAAGAAGATATGCTAGTGGTGAACTCTGATGAGGAGGTTCAATTGGTAGAAGTGTTAGGCAATACAACTATTGCCCAGGGTGAAAAATATGATGCCTATGATCCATATCGTGCTGATTCGGATGAAAATGACTCCTGAAACTCCAAAGAGACAAAAACCTCCCAAACAGCGAAGATGAGGACACAGCTGATGATAGTGATGATGTGTTCCCATAATTTAATGAGGGTGCTAGATCCGAAGATTGCAACCTTTAAGTACGAATGAAGTTCAACACTAAACAAGACTTCATTGAAGCAGTTAGGAAATTCACTATACAAGAGGGAAGGCAAATCAAATGGAGAAGGAATGAGAGCTACAGGGCAAGAGCAATTTGTAAGTGGAAAAAACAAGGATGTAAGTGGATGGCTTATGCAAGCAAATATCATGAGGAGACATGCTAGTAGATGAAGACATATTATAATGATCATATATGTCCCAGAAAGAGAAAAAACAGAGCTACAAATAGGAAGTGTCTTACAGAAAAATTAGTCAAGAAGCTTAGGAAGTATCCAAACCTGAAACATGGCTAGGCAGCAACATATTTTAAGAGAATATGTGACTTGAATTTGAACAAATCATCATTGACTAGAGCCCTTACAGATGCACAAAATGTGGTATATGTGATGCGACTACGCAGTATTTAAGATTGAGAGACTATGCAGAGACTCTTCTTAAGAGAAATCCTGGATCCACCATTATGGGTTGTGTTACTCCCCAACTCGATTCAGATCCCATTTTTTAAAAAAATATATGTTTGCCTTGATAGAAGCAAGAAGGGATTTAAGGCTGGGTGTCGACCACTAATCGGCCTAAATGGAGCATTCTTGAAGACACAGTTTGGAGAACAAATCCTCTCTGTAGTTGGCTAGGATGCCAACAACCATGTCTACATCATTGCTTGGGCCATAATGGAGATGGAGAACATAGAAAATTGGAGGTGGTTTTTGGAGCTGCTGGTTGATGATGTTGGTGAATCAAATCATGGGTGGTGCATAATGTTAGACATGTAGAAGGTAACGAAATTCGTTCATTTATTTAATTTTCCGAACTTGCTATTAATTGAGTTCATTAGAATATTTAAGGAGTTGTATTGAGTACATTAATATATTTTGAGGGGTCTATTTGAGGCACGATATTAAATAAATTGAATGATGCAGGGACTTATACCAGCAGTACGGGAGGTAATGCCAACGGCCCACCATAGGTTTTGTGTCTGCCACATGTCGCGGAACTTTAATAAGCAATGGAAATAGTTAAAACTTAGGGGTCTTTTATGGGAGTGTGCTAGAGAAACTACAAGGTATGAATTTCAGCAAAAAATGGACAGGATTCGAAAACGAAGTGAAAAAGCGTGGGCTTATTTAGACAAATGGCCTAAGGAATCGTGGACCAAGGCATTCTTTGAGCAAGGCATTCTTTCAGCATGGCCCAAAAATTGATAACATCACAAATAATTCATGTGAAGTTTTTAACTCTAGGATCAAGGAGTACAGAGCAAAGCCGATTATAACATTTTTAGAGGAGGTCAGGTTGTTTGCAATGATCTCAATTGCAAAGAATAAAGTGAAATTAGCCAATCACATAGGTAAATTACCCCCAATTCAGCATAGCAGACTATAAAAGATAAGAAAAGAATATGAAAAGTGGCTTCCTCATTGAAGTGAAGTTGAATACTATGAAAGATTTGAAATTTATGAGTGCCCAACCAATATGTCAGTTGATTTGGGAAAGAGCATCTGTACCTACAAATTTTGGCAAATAAGAGGTCTATCTTTCATTATTATATGTACTCTAAAAATTTCATTAATATATATATTATTTGTTTATGTTGTTGAGCACTTGAGCTGACCTTATATACTTCGACAAATTTAATTAATATATGTATTTGTTTTTGTTGAGCTTATTGTATAAATTAAATATATACTTCGGCAAATTTATATATATGTTGTTGAGCTGACTTTAAATACTTTAAAAAATTCATTAATATATATATTTATTTATGTTGTTGAGCTTGCTGTATAAATTTCATTAACTAGTTACATAAATTGTAGATATGTCATGTGTTTATGCATGTGTTGAACTGTTAAGGGTAAACAAAGATCCTAAAATTTTTTGTCACAAATGGTTGACTATGAATTCTTATAGGGTTACATACTTGCACTCATTGAATCCAATTACAGGAAAAATACTGTGAAAAAAATCTCAATACCTTATGCCTTTAGCTTCTAAAGTAAAGAGAAAGCCAAGAACTTTGAAAAAAAAGAGAAGAAAAGATGTTAATGAAGAACCTTCCGACAGTAAAAAGAAAAAAAGTAAAATTAAGTTGAACAGAAAGTACAAACAGTTCATTTGTACCTATTGTGAGACAAAAAGCCACACTAAAAGGAGCTACAGTTATAGAAAGATTGATGATGAAGCCATTGCTGAAGCTGCTGCTGCACATACTAACAATGCTGTAAATACTGGTGATGTTGCCAATGTTGGTGTCGATGGACATAATGGGGCTGCTACTAGCAATAATGGACATGATGTTGCTAATGATATTGAAAATGATGCTGGTAATAATGCTGAAAATGATACTGCAGTTTCAGAGGATGAAATCACATAACTCAATTATTCACAACCATTGATTAATGAAAGGATATGAGTCTCAACTCACTCCGAAGCAATAAACAATAATTCTTGCTTACACATTTCTGTAGCAGAACTGACCCATTATCTTGCTGGTTGCTCTACTTGTTCCAATTCCACTTACAAAGCTAAAAAAGTTGTTCCCAAAAAAAAAGATCAATTCAACCCTCATCTGCTGCAAATATGGACCTAATGCAGGGAGTAAGTTATGGGACAATAGCAAGATTGGCAAGGGTCATAAAGTTTGTCCCTATGCCAGGCTTCATACCTCCAAAGAAGAAGTGATGGAATGCTTTATGTTTTGTAGTATTCAATTATGTTAAATTTGGGTTCATCTTAATCATTGTATCTTGAGATTTGTTTATGTACCAGTTAGAAACAGTAAACTGATATAGAGTGTTTAAGTTTGAATTTAAATAGGTGGTTTTATTTTAAATAATTTTAGTATTTTGTATAATGATGATACTATATAGGTATCAATGCTGGTGACTATTATAACTGTTAGTGTTAGTATCACCTTATTATCAATTTGGAAAAGAAACTTGCCTATTAATTATTATTATCATTTACCTTTAATTAGCCAATTTGATATGTGCACATTGTAAAATGTGATAATATTCAACATCACCACATTAGCCAATTTGAAAATGAAACTTGCATATTAGTTGTTATAATAATTTTTCTTCCATTAAGTACTGTTCTTAACTACAACTTCATGCATTGCAAAAATATAATTATATTGAACAACACCATATTAGCCAATTTTAAAATAAAACTTACATATTAGTTATTATAATTTATTTTTGATTGGTCA
This sequence comes from Arachis ipaensis, assembly GCF_000816755.2. Taxonomy (NCBI): domain Eukaryota; kingdom Viridiplantae; phylum Streptophyta; class Magnoliopsida; order Fabales; family Fabaceae; genus Arachis; species Arachis ipaensis. Next base: position 13,227,706 of record NC_029786.2, read on the forward strand.
TGTTTTTAACTGCAACTTGATATGTGTACATTGCAAAAAGTGATAATATTCAATATATCTATTGTATTCAAGTCAATTTGATTTGTACAATCAGAAATAATTCAACATATTATTTTTCTACAACTAAACCATAACCAATACACAAAACCACAATCGAAAACACAAACAAACTTAAAACACAGTTCCATATTTTTAAAATCCTAACATTAGCTTCTAAATATCTAATTGTCCAACTTAAATTCATTTTTCAATGGTCAGCATTTCTTGGTGGATTAACTCTCCCAACAATAGCTTCATCCTCCTTATCTGCCCATACGAAAAGACCACACTATTTCTTTCTTATGGTCTATAATGATACCAGAACAAAAAAAGAAATTAACATAAAAAATAATTAATAAAAAGGTTCCAATAAGCTCTCAGGATTCAACAACTCACATTATAGTTTAGACAACAAAAAAAGATCGCTTAGAGTTGGCATCTGTACCAGACCAACGAAAAACAAGCGCATCCTGCATTCACACCATTGAGAAAGCAGGAAGCTCTTATGCGATTGGTGGTCCTCGCCCACATTCTATGTGAATGTGACCTACTTGAGCTCTCTGAACCTTGACTGCTGCTCCCAATTATCCCTATGAAGACAATGATGCAGTTTGGGGGACTTTAGGGATTATAGGAGCTAGATTGAGACATAAAATTCCTTCTCCAAATTATATAATTATTATCAATTCCTTTCGGCACTTAATAGATCACATGTAGTTCACTATATCATGTAATTGCATCAAATCAGTATTTTATGCTACGTTTGTTTTTGAGAACAGAACATGACAAGACATTGAGAACAGGACAGGACAAGACACTGATGGATAGAGACATAAAATTTTGTGTTCTTATATTCTGTTTGGTGATAAACTAGAACAAATTATGAAAATCTAATTTATTCTTATTTTTTTTTTTCATTCAAAAAATTTGAGATGAAAAATATAACAATAAAATATATAATTATGAAAAATTAACAAAAATAAAGAAAGAAAAAATAAAAAATAAGTTGTTCCTTGTTAGTGTCTCCGTGTCCTTCCTGTTAGGATGGACACAAAATACACTAATTCATTGTTTTTAGACACACTATCTCTGTCCATGTCTCTTCTGCTAAATATAATTTTGTGTCTCTGTGTTCTTATCTCAGTGTCCTATCTCTGTAAACAAACGTAGTCTTAGTGACAGAGATATTGTGGCCTTAATAAATTAGTTACATTCCATTTCATTGACTTTTCATTTTTAAAATACAAAGGTTCAAATGAGTTCAACATATATATCAGCCGTTCGTTTAAGGTTAAAATAAACATCTAAACTTAATTAGAAAGATCTTGTAAATATAATAATTTACTAGATCGTGATGGGATCAACAACAAAATTTTAGATAAATAATTGTTAATGTAAACTATGACCAGTACTTTATGCTAGCTGATTATTTTGTTCCATATCAAGTGAAGATAAATGTATTAAAAATNTTTTTTTCGACCAAAACTATTGTTAGTTGGATTTTGAAAATGTAATAAAATTCAACTATTTTTCTTGTCAATTACAAAATTTGAATAAGGAAAAAGGTAGAACCTCTTAAGTTAATACATAAATTATCAAATTATATTTTTGTATATTTAATTAATTACCACCAATGAATAGATATCCAATTAATGTTAGAGAAAATGTTTAAATGTCTTTGTAAGAATTGCATGATTTTCGTAAGCATACGATATAAAAGTTTTGATAATAAGTATGCTGCAAAGATAAATTTGCTTAAATGAAAACTTCTAATCAAATCAAACCATTATAAAATTGGCAGAAGATAGAACTTTCATTTAAATTATTTAAAAGACATNACGAAAACATAGCACTAGCAGACATTCTTTAATTTGGCAGATTTATTTAGTAAATAAAGAAATTGGAAAGATATTGCATTTGGCAACAACTCCTTCAGCGTAAAATGGCAATGCCCCCAAAGAAAAGGAACCTATCTACGTCACATAACTCACAAGGCTGTCTTTAAGAAATTTAATGTAATTTAATCTGCTTTGAAATAATGCCTCTCCTAAGCATTATTAACAAATCCATGGCTGGTCGAATGATCCGCTTAAATAAGTATTAAAAATTTAAATTCTATTTTATATATGTAGTAATTTATTGGTCAATAA
>NC_029786.2:13230004-13257213 GCF_000816755.2 Arachis ipaensis
TTATTTTATATTAATATGAAAATTAAATTCTTAAATTAAAAAGGAAAGTGCAAATCAACAACATGGGACAGGCCACAAATCAAATGTCAAACTTAATATTATAATCTTTGAAGACCAAATCTCATGCAGACCAAAGACGCCAACAAAGTAAGAGAGAAGAGGCTTTCACGTTTGCTCCCTTCAATCACGGGCTTCCACGTGGATCCCTCCAATTCGTGGACCCTATGCTGACATGGACAAAGGGAGTGAAAAGAGAACAAGAAAAACTGTACCAGAAAAAAAAACACACACTAAACTCGCACATATAAATACCATCAGCAAAACACAAAAGCGAAATAGGTTGAAGAAAAAAAAAAAACGAACAAACATCAGTACCTCTCACAAAAGAAGAAAAAAAAAAGAAAAAAAAAAAACACCGTTTCGTTTTTAGCTCTCTTCTTCTCTTCTCCCTCCGCTTTCTAGGGCTGCGAAACATTTTCCGAGAAATTAGAGGAAGCTAGATTGATCGAAGACCTCAACGACGACGACGAGGAAGAAGAAAGAAACCTGAAAAAATTAAAATGATAGTAAAAAATTAGGGAAGAGAAGAACGAACAAAGAAAAAGAAAGAAAAAAAAAACGCCGCGAAGAACTTTCAATTTTTTCACGAATCTGGAGGGATTTCGAATCGCAATCTGGTGGTGGTGGTGGCGGATCTCGGTTGGCGCTGAACCTTCCCTGCCATTTTTATTTTTTGAATCGGCACGGTTGAACGCATTCGGAGCTGTAATAATCGCAGATTTTCTTCCTTTTTTCATGTTGTTGTTGTGGATCTGTTGAAATTAACTGTGTTGTTGATGTGTTTGAAGGATCGAGAGGTAGGAGAACGATGAAATGGGGGACGTTGCTTAAGGACTTCAGAGAGAAGGTTGGCTTCACTCAATCGCCGCCCTCTGTTTCTTCTTCTTCAGCTTCTGCTTCAGCTTCCGCTTCTTTTCCTTCTGCTTCTTCCCCTACATCTCTTCCTTCGTCTTCTCCTAACCACAATGCCTTCTCAGCTTCGCAAATCTCTCCTCTCTCTCCTTCCAGGTTTGTTCCGCATCAACATTCTTCTTTTAGCACTATTTTACTTTTCCTTAATGTAAATCTTTGAATAATTAGTTAAGGAATGCTTTGTTTTAGTCAGGCTAGAGGATTGATACTTCACTTCTTATTTTATTTTATTTTTTGTGTGTTAAATATAGTTTTTGGCTAAATCTCTCTCAGTGTGAAGTTTGATTCAAATGCATTTGATTATGAGCTATTTTGAGTTGAAAATAAGTATGATTCAGATGTGCTAGTAGTTGTTTGGTTGAGTTTAAGCAATGGAAATTGTATTCTGTTGTTTGAGTGGGAGGATTTGAGCTTGGCTATTACATTGGCTTCGAGTTTTGCTTGTGAAGAATGGAAGGGAAAGGAGAGAGAATTGTGGATTTACCTTTCCTAGAAAACTTTATTCAGACAGTTTACTTCTGTAATTGGTATTTTGTGGGAAGTATGAAGGGTTATGGGCTTATTTCCAAAATCCTTTATTAACTTAGCTTTCTATTTTCTGCCATTGACTTGAGTTGTCAATTCTAAGCTGTAAGAAGTTTTGTTAGCTTAATTTAAGGCAAAGGATTATTGCTGGGTAGAGAAAGCAGAGTCCCGTTTGTTCTTAAAGCCATGGCAGTTATCTTTGTGTGCATGTGTGCGTGTGTGTATGTCTCTTGAATAATTTAGATTTTCGCGAGATTGCTAGTGTTTGTTTTACCATTAGTTTTTGATTTGTCAACATGGTTACTAAAATTGTTATCTTGTAGGGAAGTGCATACAGTACAACTAATTTCATTTCCTTGGCTGGTTTTCACTAAATACTATAAATAGTAATGTTCTAGTTTGTGATGATGCATGGTGCAAATGGCATCGTATTAAATTTCAGTAATAGAAAGTTGGAAACTTAACTGCGTGATAGTTCATCAGTAGCTCAATTCGAGAATCAAATTTTTAAATTGCAATCACATAGGCTGATCTGCACATTTAGCTGTTTATGACATTTAGCTCCGAGCCACCAGGTGCTCATATTTATCGAATAGAAAGTTTAAAATTAGCCAATGGTTTATATATTAATGAAAGCACATTTACAGTTAGTTTTGCACATCCATTCATTAATCATTGCCACATGGGAGCATATTTTGGAACATTTCTCATGTTGGTTTATTGTTGAGTCTAAGTTTAAAGAATAAGATATGAACTCACGTTCTTTCATTTAGTGCCTCTAATTTCAAATTCTTGTAATTGATGTATAATATTTGGTGAGAACTGATTCTCAAGCTTTTTATTTTTTATGTTCAATTTTAAATTATTACATCACATGCTTCACTTTTAATGTTACATATGATTATGACCTTTTCTAGCTTTAAATCAGGGATAAACATGAACTGGAATTGGACTTCAAGAGATTTTGGGAAGAGTTTCGGTCATCCAGCTCTGAGAAGGTTCTTTCTCTTTATTGCTTAGGTTTCTGGTGGTCTCATTCATATTTGACCTTGAATTGTTCATTATGGTAAATTATCAGTTGCTTATGCTTTGTCATTTGCTTGCAGGAAAAGGAAGCGTCCTTGATTTTGAGTATAGATGCCTTTTGTAAATTAGTAAAGCAGCATGCTAATGTAGCTCAGTTAGTTACCATGTAAAGACACTATTTCTCCTTATCTTCATTCCATACTTATTCATGGATGCCTTACCTTATATGCAACATTTTGGTGTGATTAAGCATTAGGGCAAATGTTTTGTACTCCAGTAATCGCATTCCTTGTTTTGTAAATATAATTGTCTGTTGGAAATTGCAACATATTGCTTTATTTTATTTACTATCCAGTTTGTGTGGTGCAGTAAATGCTTCTTATATGCTTGACTGTTCTTTTCCAAGTGCTTTGTATTGATAAGGATTGCTAAAGGTGAAAATGCCAATACTTAAATTTGCTGTAACTTATAATGATGACAATTAATGAACTTTGAACTGGTGGTTGATATATGTGTGGTCCAAGAGAGTAAAATCATCATACAGACATGTATGGTTTTTTTGGTTGAAAAATTGTCTCATATAACCACAAGCAGGTCTAGAGATGTCATTGTCATAAAATAATCATATGGTTTATATAGTTATAGTTATTCTTTCTGAAGATTTTTGGAAAAAAAGGTAGATTGGTGTTTCCTTCCTGAAGATTTACTGTTCTGAAAGATAAAATGTTATTCATGTTGCTGGTGGGATTTTGTTAAGTGATTTTTTATTACATTGATGGCAAACAGGTTAGTTGAGACACACATATTCTCTTTCGTTGTTGGAAGAGCATTTGTAACAGATATAGAAAAGTTAAAAATAAGCAGCAAATCAAGATCTCTGGATGTTGCTCAAGTTTTGAACTTCTTCTCTGAAGGCAAAAAGGTATCTCTTGAACATTTCTCTCTCGAAATTGCCCTTTTTAAAGCTGTATATCCTTTTGTGAATTTACAGTGATACCATTCTTTGCAGGATGACATCAGTCCAGGAGCAAATTTATTAGCTTCAGTTGAAATCCTTGTTTCTGGAGTATGCTTCTTGAAAGATTTTGTGAAAGATTTTATGTTTCCATCGTTGTAAATTCCTTGATTCTTCATAAGCATTAAGTGGAGTTTTTGTGTGTGCATTTTTCTGCAGCCTATTGACAAACAATCTCTACTTGATTCTGGGATATTTTGCTGTCTCATTCATGTTCTAAATGCCCTTCTAAATCCTGATGTAACCAGTCAACGAGCAAATACTGCTATTGATGATGAAGAGCAGTTGGTATTGCAAAAAGATTATAATGGTGATATTGGGGAAGGGCGCCGACTTGAGGTTCCTTTCTCTCCATACTATGTATATTTTATGCGTGTTTTTGTGGTTCAATGCACGAGTGGGTGGCATCTAATCATGTTTTAAAGATTTGAATTTTTCTTGTGTGTGACAAACTTAGGCCTAGCAGCCTTTGTTAATTTGAAAATATTGAACAATGATTTGGGCACTAAATTCTAATTGCTATTGCAGCACAAGGCATAATCACTGTATTGCAGTAGTTCGTATAGCAGTTCCTTTCTGTATCCATAGAGCATTAAGCATAAAATACACGAATTGGTTATCAGTTTATAACTGGAATTTTCCAATTCCTAAATTTGCATTTTAAACTAGTTTGCTTTATGTAGGTAGAGGCTAGTGTTGTGCATATCATGAAAGCCCTGGCAAGCCATCCATCAGCTGCACAGAGTTTGATTGAGGATGAGTCACTTGAGTTACTTTTTCAAATGGTTGCCAAGGGATCTTTGATTGTTTTCTCTCGTTATAAGGAAGGACTTGTTCCACTGCACAGTATACAACTTCATAGACATGCCATGCAGGTACGTGAAATGCATGCTTCTATGGTCAAAATAGTGACAAATGATGTAAATACTGTTTATGTGAGTAGTTTGAGCTGGTTTTGTGCATCTGATGATTGATTGCCTCACAGTTTTGGTGCTTTTATAATTTTAGATACTTGGTCTACTTTTGGGCAATGACAATGGAAGTACGGCCAAATACATCCGCAAGCATCATCTGGTATGTTGTTAGTTTGATTCCTTGTTCTCCCCTCTCTATTGTCAAATAACTTGTGTCACTAGATAGATATGATACCTTTTGTTGTATGTTGTAGTTATGTATATATTTTTTCAGCTGTTAAACTTTACTGTACAAGCCAGTGGTCACCAGCAATAGCCTAGATTATTGATTGAGCCTCCAACGTTGGAAACTTATTTTCTTACTATTGGGAATTGGCTCAAGGGGTGGATTGATGTAGCTGTTGGATTTGAATATTGTGAGAAAAGATCTTCTCGTTTCTTCCTCTTGTCATTTTATGCCAAGTGAATAGAAAAACAAAGCATTCACAGCTTCTCATATGATAATCATATTGTGGACCTTGAGCTGCGTAATTACCTATACATGAAATACAATGCACGTTTCATAAAGGAAACATTGTCCATTCTGTAATAGAAAGGCAGATCTGTTATTTAAAGGCAAAAGTATTCACATCAGGCTCTTCTGAGACATAGCTTAAGGGAAGTACATGGGAGAAACCATCAGAACACAATGCAGGGGTTACTAACTTCTAATTTTTTGTTTAGGTGGATATGCTAATATATTATAAACAAGTTCCATGAAGTTGGATTTCTTGTGTTGTTAATTTGATTTTGTTGATCGGTTTGGATATTCTTCATAGAAAAGACAAGGCAATGGGCCGATTTACTCAAGATATCATCTGTGCAATATTCAATTAACCCATTTAAAACTCATGCAAGCATCTCTTCAGCAACCAATACTATATATTTCATTATTTCTACGTTCTTTGTAAGCATACCCATGAAATTACTATATATCAGTGCTGAAATTTTCCTGTGCTTAACTTAAGACAGTTCCAAACATCTTAGGAAGTTGCTGTACACAGTAAAACTATCATGAGCTCAAATAATTTAACATCCTGATAAAATATACATGTACAGTATCATTATAAAATATCATGTATTTGTACCTTTGTTGCTTGCCACTGGCTATATTGTATAATGCTGAGGTCGTTAGTGTTTGCACCTTTTAAGCAGTACAATCGTTGTAGGATATTGTACTGATTATGATTTATTACCCCAAGTATTCATTTTATTTTGTTGAAATTTATGTTATGTGATATATCTTTTTGTCATGCAGATAAAGGTTCTTTTATTGGCTGTGAAAGATTTTGATCCTGATTGTGGTGATGCCGCCTATACTGTAGGGATTGTCGACTTGTTACTTAAGTGTGTGGAATTGTCGCATAGAACTGGTAATTTCCTAATCAATTCTTCCGAGTTACCAAAACCAAAGAGGAAGTATGAGTTTCTGATAGATGGCATAATTATTGGCTGCATATATTTCTTCACTGCTAGAAAAAATTGACAGCATTATTGTCCCCATCTACTGTTTGGGTAGTTTTGATTTGTTATATTTATTTTACAGATGCCGGCAGTGTCAGACTTCGTGAGGATATACATAATGCGCATGGATATCAATTCCTTGTTCAATTTGCTCTCACTCTGTCCAACTTGAAAAAAAACCAGGGCTTTCAGTCTATTCATTCCAACTCATCTGATGAACAGGATGGTGCTACAGATGGTTCCCAAGATTGCAGAAGAGAAAATTTCGATGACTCCATTCAATATCTTTCACCCACATTATCTAGATTGCTAGATGTTCTTGTTAGTCTAGCCCAAACCGGGCCAATTGAGTCTCCACATTCTGGAGGAAAGGGTTCTAAGAACAAGGGTGGGCCTCATAACAGAAGTCACACATCATCGATGGATTGGCTTGGTGATGATTTATGGGAGAAAGACATTGATAAAATTAAGGACCTGGAAGCAGTCCAGATGTTACAAGATATTCTCCTCAAAGCAAGTAGCCGGGAGTTGCAGGCTGAAGTATTAAATAGACTGTTCAAAATTTTTTCAGGACATATAGAAAACTATAAATTGTGTCAGCAATTACGAACTGTTCCACTTTTAATTCTAAACATGGCTGGTTTTCCTTCATCTTTGCAAGAGATAATTTTGAAAATTCTCGAGTACGCTGTGACTGTTGTCAATTGTGTTCCTGAGCAAGAGTTACTTTCACTTTGCTGCTTGTTGCAGCAGCCAATAACATCAGACTTGAAGCATACAATACTCTCTTTCTTTGTCAAACTCTTATCCTTTGATCAACAGTACAAGAAAGTTCTGCGTGAAGTTGGTGTTTTGGAAGTTATGTTAGATGATTTGAAGCAACACAGGCATTGGGGTCTGGATGCACAGAATGTTAACCTCCATCCGTTGGAGAGAAAAAATAGCTCGACCAGCTTCAAGAAACATCTGGAACAAAAGGATGCTATTATTTCTTCACCTAGGCTTTCAGAACCTGGTACCGGGAAGTCCCCCATTTTTGAAGCTGATGCTACAATTGCTATTGCCTGGGACTGCATGGTATCTTTATTGAAGAAAGCCGAGACTAATCAAGCTTCGTTTCGTGCAGCTAATGGTGTGACTACCATTCTGCCTTTCCTGGCTTCTGATGTACATCGCCCTGGGGTCCTCAGGATATTGACATGTCTTATAATTGAAGATAGTTCTCAGGTTGGTTTAACTCCACAATTTCTTTTTTCTTGTGATGTATCCTGCCTATTAGATTTATTAGTGCTGTTTTCCTTCCTCTTTACTTGAATCATCATGATGATCGTCTGATTATAATGTCTATTGTCAGGCACATCCTGAAGAATTAGGTGTTTTGGTTGAAATTTTGAAAAGTGGAATGGTGACTAGTGCTTTGGGGTTGCAATATCGGCTCTCCCTTGATGCAACATGTGATACTATGGGTGCACTATGGCGGGTATTGGGAGTTAATAGCTCTGCACAGAAGGTGTTCGGTGAAGCCACAGGCTTTTCCCTTTTGCTTACCACACTACACGGATTCCAGAATGAAAGTGGGGATGTGGACCAATCTTTATTGAGTGTTTACATTAAAGTATTTACATATTTGATGCGTCTTGTAATAGCTGGAGTTTCGGACAATGTTGTTAATCGAATGAAGTTGCATGCCATTATATCTTCACAGACTTTCTTTGATCTTCTTTGCGAGTCTGGCTTACTCTGTGTTGAGCATGAAAAGCAAGTCATCCAGTTGATGCTAGAACTTGCCCTTGAAATAGTGATTCCACCTTTCTTAGCATCAGAAGGTTCAACTAAATCAAATGCCACTATAGATGAGTCATCTCATAATCTTTTATTGACTGCGTCAGGTCCAATTAATCCTGACAAAGAGCGAGTTTACAATGCTGGTGCCGTTAGAGTTCTGCTCCGTTCTTTATTGCATTTTACTCCTATGGTTCAATTAAAACTTTTAGATTTAATCGAAAAGTTGGCTCGAGCTGGCCCCTTCAATCAGGAAAACCTAACCTCTGTAGGTATGTACTATGCCTTTTTGTTTTTGTTTTTTGTTTTCCCATCTCTCTTGACAAGCTCATGCACTTTCGTCCCCCTCTCCCCTTGCTCTCTTATCTATAGGTTGTGTGGAACTTTTGCTGGAGACTATCACCCCTTTTCTTCTGGGTTCATCTTCATTGCTTTCTTTTGCATTGAAAATTGTTGAAGTCCTTGGTTCTTATCGGTAGGATTCGTACTCTTTTTTTGTTATTGACTGAAAGTGATTGTGTTACATTTAATGTGCGCCTAAGTTTAAGTTTGAATAACTAAATGTTTCTGTTGATTAGGCTATCTGCATCTGAACTTCGTACGCTCATCAGATATGTTCTGCAAATGAAGCTGAAAAATACAGGTCATATAATTGTTGAAATGATGGAAAGATTAATTCTGATGGAAGATATGTCCTCAGAAACACTCTCTCTGGCACCTTATGTGGAGATGGATATGAGCAAGGTTGGGCATGCTGCTATTCAGGTTTCATTGGGGGAAAGATCATGGCCTCCAGCTGCTGGTTATTCCTTTGTTTGTTGGTTTCAATTTCAAAATTTTTTGAAATCACAGTCAAAAGACAATGACCCATCGAAATCTACTATTCCCAAGAAGCGGTCTGGCTCCGGTGGATTGCATGAGCGGAACTTTTTAAGGATCTTTTCTGTTGGGGGTACTGGCAATGAGAATGCAACCTATGCTGAACTTTATCTCCAGGAGGATGGTGTTCTGACTCTTTCCACTAGCAGCTCTTCCTTCTTATCATTTTCTGGTTTAGAACTTGAAGAAGGAAGGTGGCATCACCTTGCAGTCATTCACAGCAAACCAAATGCTCTTGCTGGGCTCTTCCAAGCAAGTGTTGCCTATGTTTATCTTAATGGGAAGCTAAGACACACTGGGAAGTTAGGATATTCACCGTCCCCTCCAGGTAAACCATTGCATGTCACTATTGGGACGTCAGCTGGGGTTGCTAGAGTAAGTGACTTGACGTGGAAAATGCGCTCTTGCTATCTATTTGAGGAAGTTCTCACTCCAGGCTGTATATGTTTTATGTATATACTTGGTAGAGGATATAGAGGGCTTTTTCAGGACACAGATCTTCTGCAATTTGTGCCTAACCAGGCCTGTGGTGGTGGTAGCATGGCCATATTAGATTCGTTAGATGCTGATGTTGCCTTGGCTGCTACCGGTCAAAGACTTGATACTTCCAACAAACAAGGAGATCTAAAGGCAGATGGGAGTGGAATTGTCTGGGATTTGGACAGACTTGGGAACCTTTCCTTACAGCTTTCAGGAAAGAAACTTATTTTTGCATTTGATGGAACTTCTACAGAGTTCAATCGATTGTCAGCTAGCTTTTCAATGCTCAATCTGGTTGATCCTATGTCAGCAGCTGCTTCTCCCATTGGAGGTGTGTGACTAAACTTGGAAAGTTTTGGATTTTGTTTTCTTTCACCTATTTGAGTTGCTGTTCCAGTCTGAGTCTTCTTATGGTCATTTTTTATGGTTGCAGGTATTCCACGCTTTGGACGTCTCTTTGGAGATATTTATGTTTGTAAACAAGGTCTAATTGGAGAGACTATCCGCCCAATTGGTGGGATGGAGCTTGTCCTTGCCCTTGTAGATGCTGCAAAAACTAGGGATATGCTGCATATGGCCCTTACTTTGCTTGCTTGCGTGCTTCATCAAAACCCTCAGAATCTCAAGGACATGCAAACATATAGGGGTTATCATCTACTTGCTCTTTTTCTGCATCGCAGAATGGCATTATTCGACATGCAATCTCTTGAGATCTTCTTTCAGATAGCTGCTTGTGAGGCGTCCTTTTCTGAACCAAAGAAGTTGGAAGCTACTCAGACCATTTTGTCTCCTGGATCTGTGCAGGATACCAGTCTTGAGGATCATTATTTGTCAAAGTTTCATGATGATAATTCTTCAGTTGGATCTCATGGAGACATGGATGATTTTTCTGTGCCAAAGGATACATTTAGCCACCTTTCAGAGCTGGAGAATACTTATACTGTTGCTGAAACTTCTAATTGCATTGTTTTGTCCAATGCGGACATGGTCGAACATGTCTTGTTGGATTGGACACTATGGGTAACAGCCCCAGTTTCAATACAAATTTCTTTACTTGGATTTCTTGAAAATTTAGTGTCCATGCACTGGTACAGAAATCATAATCTTACAATTTTGCGTCGAATTAATCTTGTCCAACATTTACTAGTGACTTTGCAAAGGGGTGATGTTGAAGTTCCTGTCTTAGAAAAACTGGTTGTATTGCTTGGTGTCATTTTGGAAGATGGGTTTCTATCTTCTGAGCTTGAAAACGTGGTTAGATTTGTGATCATGACATTTGATCCACCAGGATTGGTTCCACAAAGTCCAATAATGAGGGAGTCAATGGGGAAGCATGTAATTGTTAGAAATATGTTACTAGAGATGCTTATTGATCTTCAAGTCACTATAAAATCTGAAGAGTTGCTTGAGCAGTGGCATAAACTTGTTTCATCTAAGCTAATTACATATTTTCTTGATGAAGCAGTTCATCCCACAAGTATGAGATGGGTGATGACTCTACTTGGCGTGTGTCTTACTTCCTCTCCAACATTTGCACTTAAATTTCGCACAAGTGGAGGTTATCAGGGTTTGATTCGGGTTCTCCCGAGTTTCTATGATTCCCCAGATATTTATTATATTTTGTTCTGTTTGATATTTGGCAAGCCAGTTTATCCTCGATTACCAGAGGTTCGCATGGTGGATTTTCATGCCCTTATGCCAAGCGATGGAAGTTATACGGAACTGAAGTTTGTTGAATTGTTGGAATCTGTGATTGCTATGGCTAAAACTGCTTTTGATCGAGTAAGCATGCAGTCAATGATTGCACACCAAACTGGTAATCTTTCACAGGTTGGTGCAAGCCTTGTGGCTGAGCTTGTAGAAGGAAATTCTGACATTGCTGGTGAGCTTCAGGGGGAAGCTCTGATGCACAAGACTTATGCTGCCCGCCTAATGGGTGGAGAGGCATCAGCTCCTGCTGCTGCAACTTCGGTTATTAGATTTATGGTTGATCTAGCTAAGATGTGTCCCCCGTTTACTGCAGTTTGTAGACGAGCAGACTTTCTTGAAAGCTGTATTGACCTGTACTTTTCCTGTGTGAGGTTTGTTTTGAGATGAATTTATCTTTCAAGTATAGTTATCCTAAATTTTCTACGTATAATCATAGGGTGACTTTACATAACTTTATTACATTTGGTCATTCATAAACTGAAAGAGATCAACTTCTTCAAGCTAATCCTTTTGTGCTTACAGGGCGGCACATGCTGTTAAAATGGCTAAAGAACTCTCTGCCATGACAGAAGAGAAAACCTTGAATGATTGTGATGATACGTCCAGTTCCCAAAATACGTTTTCTAGCTTGCCTCTGGATCAGGATCAGTCTGCCAAAACCTCCATCAGTGTTGGAAGCCTTCCACAAGGACAGGTAAGTACTAGCTCTGATGATATGGTAGCACCAGTGAACCCTATATCTGGAGGGAAACCACAAAATGGTATTACTGTATCGACATCAGAGTCAAATAAATCTGCCCATGAATGTGTCCAAACTGTTCAGAGCTTGGATGGTGACGTTGCTGATCAAGGTTCTGCAACTTCCAGTGCAAATGAGTTTAGCTTTCAGGGTATCAAAGGCAATTCGGATATCCTCCCTCCAACTGAATCCCAGAGTTCGGCATCTTTTGCTGTACCAGATTCTCCTGTTTTTTCAGAAAAGTCCAGTTTTAGAGTTGCTGTTGCACCTTCGTCACCTGTTGCTGCATTGACATCTTGGCTGGGTAGTGCAACGACAAGCACTAATGAAGCTAAATCTCCTTTGACAGCCACACCTTCTTTTGATTCTTCCATGTCTGCTTGGGAGTTTGATTCACCTTCAGACCTGAAGTCTGGTTCTCAAGGTTCATCTGCCACAAATGCTTACTTCATTGTAACCTCAAAGCTTCTTTTGGATATAGATGATTCTGGATATGGAGGTGGTCCATGTTCTGCAGGAGCTACTGCTGTGTTAGACTTCATTGCAGAAGTTCTTGCTGATTTTGTGACCGAGCAGGTGAAAGCATCACAGGTCATTGAGAACATCTTGGAAAGTGTTCCGCTCTATGTTGATAATGAATCAGTGTTGGTTTTCCAGGGTCTGTGCCTTAGTAGATTTATAAATTTCCTTGAAAGGCGGCTGTTGCGTGATGATGAAGAGGATGAGAAAAAATTGGACAAGATCCGCTGGTCCTCAAATTTGGATGCTTTGTGCTGGATGATAGTCGATCGTGTATACATGGGGGGTTTTCCTCAGCCTTCAGGGGTTTTGAAAACTCTTGAATTCTTGTTGTCAATGTTGCAATTGGCAAACAAAGATGGTAGAATTGAAGAAGCTGCTCCTGGTGGAAAGAGGCTCTTATCAATTTCAAGAGGAAGTAAGCAACTTGAGGCTTATATTCATTCAATTCTTAAGAACACTAACCGAATGATATTATATTGCTTCCTCCCATCATTTTTAGTGAGTATAGGGGAAGATGATCTTCTTTCACGGTTGGGTTTGCTCACTGAACCTAAAAAAAGATTGCCCTCAACTTCCTCTCAAGTTGATTCTGGAATTGATATATGCACTGTCTTGCAATTATTGGTTGCTCATAGAAGAATTATATTCTGTCCCAGCAATACTGACACAGATCTTAATTGCTGTTTATCTGTGAATTTGATATCGCTTCTCTGTGATAAAAGGCAAAATGTACAGAATATTGCCATTGATGTGTTCAAGTATCTTCTGGTACATAGGAGGGCTGCATTAGAAGACCTACTTGTTTCCAAACCTCATCAAGGGCAGCAACTGGATGTTCTTCATGGTGGTTTTGATAGATTATTGACCAGAAGTTTACCTGAGTTTTTTGAGTGGTATCATACTACTGAACAGATGGTGAATAAAGTATTGGAACAGTGTGCTGGCATTATGTGGGTGCAGTATATATCTGGATCAGCAAAGTTTCCTGGAGTAAGAATCAAAGCTATGGAAGGTCGTCGAAAAAGGGAAATGGGAAGAAAGGCTCGCGAAGCTGCAAAATTGGATTTAAGACACTGGGAGCAGGTGAATGAGCGAAGATATGCTTTGGATTCAGTTCGTGATGCAATGTCCACAGAGTTGAGAGTCGTTAGGCAAGATAAGTATGGATGGATTCTCCATGCAGAGAGTGAGTGGCAATGCCATCTGCAGCAACTTGTGCATGAACGAGGGATATTCCCACTGAACAAATCCTCCTTGACAGAAGAGCCAGAATGGCAGCTTTGCCCCATCGAAGGTCCATATCGAATGCGGAAGAAACTGGAGCGAAGCACATTGAAAATTGATACCATCCAGAGTGTCCTTGATGGGAAGTTTGAATTGGAGGGATCAGAGTTGTCTAAAGTAAAATTTGAAAATGGTCCTGGTGGTGCATCAGATTCAAAACCTTATTTTCAACTTTTGGCTGATGGTGGGAGACAAAGTGATCCTGATGGTGAGCTGTTTGAAGAACCGTTTTCTGATAATTTGGATAGTCTCAAAGATGCAATTTCTGATAAGAATGAGTGGAATGATGACAAGGGCAGTAGCATAAATGAAGCAAGCCTCCATTCTGCACTTGAACTTGGTGCTAAGTCTAGTACAATGTCGGTCCCAATAGAAGAAAGCACGCAAGGAAGATCTGACATGGGATCTGCATGGCAATCTTCTTCCATGAAACTTGATGATGTCAAGGTTTCTGATGATAAATCTGATAAAGAACTGAAGGATAATGGGGAATACCTAATCAGACCTTTCCTGGAACCATTTGAAAAAATACGATTCAAATATAATTGCGAACGGGTTGTAGGTCTTGACAAGCATGATGGTATATTCTTGATAGGTGAACTCTGTTTGTATGTAATTGAAAACTTCTATATTGATGATTCTGGTTGCTTCTGCGAGAAGGAATGTGAAGATGAACTGTCAGTCATTGATCAGGCTTTGGGTGTCAAGAAAGATGTCACTGGTAGTGCAGATTTCCAATCCAAATCAACATCATCATGGACGACAGCAGTTAAGTCATTAGTTGGGGGAAGGGCATGGGCATATAGTGGTGGTGCATGGGGAAAGGAGAAAGTACATAGCACTGGAAATTTACCTCACCCTTGGCGCATGTGGAAGCTTGACAGTGTTCATGAGATTTTGAAGCGTGATTACCAGCTTCGTCCTGTTGCTATAGAAATATTTAGCATGGATGGATGTAATGATCTCTTGGTTTTCCACAAAAAGGAAAGAGAAGAAGTCTTTAAAAATCTCGTTGCCATGAATCTTCCTCGGAATAGCATGTAAGTGTTAATCCCATCAGCTTTGGTTGAGTGCTTTTATGCTTTTACATTCTTGTTGATGAGTCATGCATAAAACAGTTGAGAACTTCAAATATATACAATAACTCAATACTGTTCTTTTTAGACGCTTTAATGTTATTTTGCCATGCATCTTTATTTTCTTAGTTAATTTGGTTCTCATGCGCTTTCTTTTATGCGCGTGTTATTTTGTTTACTGCTTTTTGTTGTCCCTGATCATGATATTCTGCATTGTATCAGGCTGGACACAACTATTTCAGGATCATCGAAACAAGAAAGCAATGAGGGTAGCCGACTTTTTAAGATAATGGCAAAATCATTTTCGAAAAGGTGGCAAAATGGTGAAATAAGCAATTTTCAGTACCTCATGCATCTTAACACCTTGGCAGGACGCGGATATAGTGATCTTACCCAGTACCCAGTCTTTCCATGGGTTCTTGCAGATTATGAGAGTGAAAATCTTGATTTATCCAATCCTAGCACATTTCGCAGGCTTGATAAACCAATGGGCTGTCAGACACCTGAAGGTGAAGAAGAATTTAGAAAAAGGTTGGTTTCTACCAGTGCTGTCATGGTATTCTCCTGTTTCTCTATTACGTTGGTTATATATGATTGTGTTGTTTGCAGTCATTGATATGGGATTATTTTCTGAGTTCAAAGAGGTATGCAGACAAAATGTATATCTATGGAGATGCAGAACAATTTTTGCATTTGTGGGAAATTACATTTATTCCTGCTTTAATGTTACAGTAATTATAATATGGAAGGAGATTTGTAACTGTTGCATTTGTTTCGGTAGATCCTCTTGTAACACATTGTCTTTTTTTGTTAGATACGAGAGCTGGGATGATCCGGAGGTCCCAAAGTTTCATTATGGATCTCATTATTCTAGTGCTGGAATTGTCCTGTTCTATCTTCTCCGCCTGCCTCCATTCAGTGCAGAGAATCAAAAGCTTCAAGGTGGCCAGTTTGACCATGCTGATCGTCTTTTCAACAGTATAAGGGATACTTGGTTTAGTGCTGCTGGTAGAGGAAACACATCTGATGTGAAAGAGCTGATTCCAGAGTTTTTCTACATGCCAGAGTTCCTGGAGAATCGATTCAATCTTGACTTGGGAGAGAAACAGTCTGGAGAGAAGGTTGTCCTAGTGCCAATGTTTACTTAGTTATCCCATCCGTATCTATAGACTATAATCAAGAAAGCCAAAATTCAGGTGAAGTTACTATGTTTAACAACTATTGTCTATCTTTCAGGTTGGGGATGTTATATTACCTCCATGGGCGAAAGGTAGTGCTAGAGAGTTCATCAATAAGCATAGGCAAGCTCTTGAATCTGACTATGTCTCAGAAAATTTGCATCACTGGATAGACCTCATTTTTGGATATAAGCAAAGAGGGAAGGTGGGGTGTCTTATTGCATCACTGTAGATATTTGCACCTCCATGTTGTCTGGCTCTTATATTTTCTGAAGCTTACTTTTTTACATTGTTAAATTTTCCCGTTTTTGTTGTCAAGGCTACTCTACAAACTATTGCCACTAATTAGATCCCTGCATTCATATTTATTGAAGGCTCTGGTTGTTTACTTGTGGGGATTCATAATCATGGACTCCAATGACAAAAGAAGTCTCTTTGCTTCCTTTAGTTTTGTAGAGTTAGGAAACAGTTTTTTGATGCTTTAAAGTCTTCTATTTGCATTGATGCTTGATTGTCATAATATGCAATTTTACCATCATGAATTGCATCTGAACTTTGTCATAATTGAAGTTTAGTTATTGATCACTACTATTTATCCCTTATTAATTAAATCATTAGCCAAAATTTGTAGAAATTGAATCCCATGCTATTAAAAATTTATTGGTAGTTGTAAAACTGTGACATTTCTTGATGACACGGTTAGTAAGTTCAAAATCAATGCCTAAATTTGATTTTTCCTCTTTTTTTCTTTTGGTTGTTTCTTCTCTTCTGTTCCTAATCTGTATTTCCCCCTTGTACTTTGGACAGGCTGCAGAGGATGCAGTCAATGTGTTCTATCATTATACCTATGAAGGGAGTGTGGACATAGATGCAGTTACAGATCCTGCAATGAAAGCATCTATTTTAGCACAAATTAATCATTTTGGGCAAACTCCGAAGCAACTATTCCTCAAGCCCCATGGGAAAAGGCGAACAGACAGAAAACTTCCTCCCCATCCCCTTAAACATTCCACTCACCTTGTTCCACATGAGATCCGCAAAAGTTCTTCACCTATCACTCAAATTGTTACTTTTAATGATAAAATTCTCATTGCAGGAACTAACAATTTGCTTAAACCAAGAACATATTCTAAATATGTTGCTTGGGGTTTTCCTGATCGGAGCTTGAGATTTATGAGCTATGAACAAGACAGACTTCTTTCGACACACGAAAATTTGCATGGAGGTAATCAAATTCAGTGTGCTGGTGTTAGCCATGATGGTCAGATTCTGGTCACCGGGGCCGATGATGGGTTAGTTAATGTTTGGAGAGTTAGCGAGGTTGGGCCCCGTTTCGTGCGGCGCTTGAAGTTGGAGAAGCCCCTTTGTGCACACACAGCTAGAATCACATGTCTTCAAGTTTGCCAGCCTTACATGCTGATTGTGAGTGGATCAGAAGATTGTACTGTTATTATTTGGGATCTCAGCTCCATGGCGTTCATACGGCAGCTTCCCGAATTCCCAGCCGCCATCTCTGCAGTTTTTGTCAATGACTTGACCGGAGAGATTGTTGCAGCTGCTGGTATTCTTCTCTCTGTCTGGAGTATCAATGGTGATTGCCTGGCATTGATCAATACATCACAACTGCCATCTGATTCTATTCTCTCGGTGACAAGCAGTACATTTTCAGATTGGCTAGACACAAAGTGGTATGCAACAGGTCACCAGAGTGGAGCTGTCAAGGTGTGGCAAATGGTTCACTGCAGTGAACCCGAGAGCTCCCTTAAATCAGGTTCTTCTGGATTGGGAGCGTTAAACCTTGGTGGAAAAGAACCAGAATACAGGTTGATTCTACGGAAAGTGCATAAGTTCCATAAGCATCCAGTCACTGCCCTTCACCTTACAACCGACCTGAAACAATTATTGAGTGGAGATTCCGGTGGGCATTTGTTTTCCTGGACACTACCTGAAGAGAGTCTGCGAGGTTCACTGAATCAGGGGTGATATGGGTAAATGATTATAGTTGTCTTGACTTCTAAGCTTTTGGGGCCAGCCTTTGATCATTGAATCCTGACATAGGGTTGAGAGGGTAGAATCGGTCCCAATTTGTCAAAAGATGGATTCGTGTTCATTATTCATGAAAGTTCCAATGAAGATTGCGTGGCCTGGTCGAAACAGCGCGAACAAGGTTGGCAGCGAACAGATGAGACCGCACAGCACGTAGAAGAGGGCTAACACCATATGAGCCGTTGTTTCACTTGATTGGTGAAGTATCTGTAAAGAAAGATGGATGGGTATGTGGAAACAGGAGGAAGCAGAGTTGATTCCGGTGGGTATTCTTGTATTTTCGGTGGCTGGCAGAGCATATTTTGATTTTATTTTTCTTTTTTTAGAGAAGTCCACAGTTTTATGTTAATTTGATGTAAATATGTGAAACAGCTTTGTAGTGTGTAATTAAGTTGTATAGTAAAAGGCGAGTCTGTGAAATGGAATGTGATTTTTGAAATGGTGATACTGTTGTGGGACTGCTGATGGCACGAGTGTAATCCATTCTCGGAAATTCTTTTTCCAAGTGACACTGGGGCATTTCTTTTAATTAATGGTCCCCGTTATTAAAGTTAAAGGAAAACTTCAGAAAATTTCATGTCATTTTTGTATATTTTGTATAAATATTCCATGTTTTTGCTTTGAAAAAAAGAGTCTGGTATGTTCGTTCAAGATTGAACATTGGACTCAATAAAATAAATCACTTGCAATTGTAATTTCCAGTATCGTCAACTTGTTCAGATGTTGAAATCGTTCTACTTTAGATTATATTGATACACATTTCGTAACCTGCACAGTGAACTTATAGGGCTGTGATATCTCTACTACTAAGGAAAAAGTTGGGATGGTATAACCACTTCTGGTTAAATTTAATTTTGGAATTTAATTTTAGTATTGTAATAGATAATATATGATTGGATATTTGAATAATACAATGGCCTTATTTAGACGCTATTTTCGAAAAACATATTTTTTTAAAAGATCTTTTATAAAAGTAAAAGTGATTTTATGTTTGAATATTTCATGTAAAAAGATCTTTTCGTCTATCAATTATATTTGGGTAAAATAAGATAAAAGTATTTTTTTATTCATTTATTATGTGAAAAATATCTTTTTTTAAAGAAAAAAAAGCTTTTAAAAAAAAGATGTAAATTATAGCTTCTTAAAAAAGATATTTTTTTATTTTTTTAGTGCTTTTATTTTTACTATCAAAAATTTGTCAAACACACTAAAAAATAAAAAAAGATTTTTTTCATTGAAAAAAGATCTTTCTTGGAATAGTACAGACTTTGGCATCCATAAGAAGTTGTTGGGGGTTCAAGAAACTTCGTTGGAATTCAACTCTACGGTCTTCGACAATATTTTTATTAAAAAGAGAGAATTGGAGGCTTATTTGAATTGTATTCAACGGAAAATGGAAGCTGACGATGATCCGATTTTGAAGCACAAAGAGGAAGAATTGAGAGCTGAGTATAATCTAGTTTTGGCCCAGGAAGAATTGCTTTGGTACCAGAAGTCAAGAGATCAATGGATTCGGTATGGTGATAGAAATACTAGCTTTTTCCATATGCAAACCATCATTAGAAGAAAATCTAACAAGGTTCATGGGTTGCTGGTCAGTGATGGGTCCTGGTCTGATAATCCGGAAGTTTTGCAAAGAGAGGTCGTTCATTTTTTCAAAAATATTTTTTACTCTACTGAGCCTGTTGAGGTTAATTGCATGGGAGAAATTCTTATGCCATCTCTTAGCCAGGATACTTGTGATAATTTGTCTAAACCAGTAACAATGTTGGAGGTTAAAGAAGCTCTGGATAATATGAGCTCGTTCAAAGCTCCTGGGCCGGATGGTTTTCAAGTTTTTTTCTTCAAGGAATATTGGGATGTGGTGGGTCATGAGGTGTGACGTACTGTTCAGAAAGCATTCTTAGGGGAGACTTTAAGCCATTCTTTGTTGGAAACTTTGATTGTTCTTATCCCTAAATGCGACCCTCCAACTAGATTGAAGGATTTTCGGCCAATAAGCCTTTGTAATGTAATTTATAAGTAGGTATGAAGGTTAACATTGAAAAATCTAAAGCTATTTGTTCTAGAAATATCTCTAATAGAAGGAAGGAAATGTTGTCTGGTATTTCTCATATTCCTTTTACTAGTGACCTAGGCAAATACTTGGGGGTGAACCTTAATCATCCTCGAGCTGCTAGGTCTATTTTTTCGAACTCTTTAGAGAAGATAAAGAATAGGTTGGCTAGTTGGAAAGGTCGGCTCCTTAATAGAGCAGGCAGGCTTTGCTTAATTAAATCTGCTGCTTCTTCTCTTCCTATTTATCAGATGCAAGTGACTCTTTTTCCTACTTCGGTTTGTCAAAAGATTGATTCTGTACTTAGACAATTCTTGTGGAAAGGAAAGGTAGGGGAGCGTTGCTTAAATTATGTCAAGTGGAGAAAAGTTGTCACTCCAAGAAAATATGGAGGCTTGGGAATTAGAGATACCCAGTGTGTAAATTTTGCTTTATTAGGAAAGCTTGTTTGGCAATTACTGCATAATAATAATAAGCTTTGGGTAAGAATTATGTTGGCAAAATATTTATCTAGGAGGTCTTGCTTTTCACCCAATTTTTCTAATAATGTTTCAAGCACTTGGCGAGCGATTTATAAGACAATAGAAAAGTTTCGTGATGGTTTTGATTGGTGTACAGGCAGGATGTCTCAATCCTTTTGGTATCATGCTTGGCGACCATGTGGAACGCTAGCTCCTTTGGTTCATTTTGTACACATCTCTGATTCTCACTTGAAACTAGAAGATGTCTGGTACCATGGACATTGGCGGTGGGATATTCTTTGCACAATGATTCCGGAAGAAGTTAAACTTGATTTGATGCTCTTTGATCCTATCAAGCAGGCAGGAGATAAAACAGGTTGGTTTTGGACAAACTCAAATACTCTCACCTACTCGACTAAAAGTGGGTATGAATGGCTATTGAAGAAGAAATTTGGCTGGAACGATAATGAAAATTGGCTTTGGCTTTGGCGCTTGAGAATACCGGAGAAGATAAAGTGTCTGCTCTGGCTTTGTCTCAACAACGGAGTTCCCACAGCTAGTTACCTGTTTCAAAGAGGTCTTGCTACTTCTGATTTTTGTCAGCGATGTTATCTTGCTCTAGAGGATATTAACCACTGCTTTAGGACTTGCCAAAAAACTTATCAGATTTGGATTAGATTAAATTTGGGAATGACCGTTGAGGACTCTAGTTTGAATTTTGTGTCTTGGATTCGTTCTAACCTCAACAAAAATGAGTTTCTCTTTGCAGCGGCCTTTTGGTGGATTTGGAGGGATAGGAACAATGGCATCTTCCATCAAGATGATCCATGGAGTAAGGAGAAAATTATTCACTTAGTTCAACATGCTGCTCGTGATTTCTCTAAGGTTGTTACCAACCAAAAACATATTATTCCTTCCTCTTTTCAATATAACTGGGAACCACCTCCAATGAATGTCTGTAAAGTGAACTGCGATGCAAGCGTTTTTGAAAATGGGCAATTAGCTGGCTCTGGATGTATTATTAGAGACAGCATGGGAATTTGGATGAAAGGTTGTTCTGCCAGTATACCTCTTTCTAGTGTTCTCTCTTGTGAGCTTCATGCTATTTGGAGAGGGCTTGTTATGGTTTGGGATTGCGAGTGTAAAGAGGTCATATGTGAAACTGATAATCTTGATGCGTTTCTTCTTGTTTCGCGAGGCACAACCAGCATGATTACGAATGACTCGGATCTGCTTGACAAAATCAAAGAGATGCTTTAGCGCAATTGGACAGCTACTTTACTGCTCATCCAGCGTACAACAAACAGAGCGACTGATTTAATGACTAAGACTGCTGCTTTAAACAAGCAGGTGTATCTAGAGTGGTTACAGCCCCCTAATAATTTAGACATTATTATTAGAGAAGAGTACTACTCTTTCTCTTAGATGTTTTTTCTTTGTGTTATGTTCAGTCACCAAAAATTTAATGACGTCCAAACAAATATAAGATCAGTTCGTGCATTCAGTTTTACATATATACTTTGTTATATAATATTAGGTTAATAAAAAATAATTATTTTTTATATTTATTATGTGAATTATCTAAAATAAGATATGTGATTGGACTATTACGTAGAACATCAGAAATTAAACTCATGAGAATTAAATTCTTGATTTTGTCCAAAATGTCTTCTTTGAGAATAACTTGTTTATTATAAGTTTATAACTAAAGCTAGCGTTGGTTTGTACCATGATGGATGCGCTTCTAGCAAAAAGTGGAGTCTTTAACTTTCACACAACCACGTACTACGTTGTTGTAAGTATTGCATGAGACCTTTGTTCAGGTGCAGCGCACTGCACCTACTCCCCTGTACCCTTACCACCACCATGGCCACTTCAACCCTTCTCTCTTCCAACTTCCACCGCTCCTTTCGTGAAAATCCCCGCCTGAACCATGTTGCTACCGTGATCCCAAACTTCTCTTCTCCCAAATCCATTTCTCTCACCACCCCTTCTTCTCTTACACTGAGCCACACTTTCAAACGCACAACTCTCAAAGAAGCTTTTCAATCCTTGATGACCCTCTTTCTCACTCATCCATTCTCATTCCAGTTCAGTCACCCTGAGGCCTTTTCCATGGTCCTTGAGCTTTGTGGCAGTGAAAAAGCTGTGCTACAAGGGCAACAGGTGCATGCCTTTTTGGTTAAAATTTGTGGGTTGTGTGGTTCTGTGTTCCTTGGTACAAAGCTTGTGCATATGTATGGGAAATGTGGCTTCTTTTCTGATGCAGAGAAGGTGTTTGATAGAATGCCTGATAGAACTGTTTTCACATGGAATGCTATGTTAGGTGCCTATGTGTCAAGTGGGAACCATGTTAAGGCGCTTGAATTGTATAGAGAGATGAGAGTTCTTGGAGTGGAGCCTGATGCTTTCACTTTCCCTTGTGTGCTTAAAGCGTGTGGTGCTCTCACTGATCGCGATTTTGGGGATGAGATTCATGGCTTTGCTCTCAAGTGTGGATTTGGTACATTTGTGTTTGTGTGTAATGCGCTTATTGCTATGTATGCAAAGTGTGGTGATCTCGAAGGTGCTAGAACTTTGTTTCGTAATATGGAGGATAAAGATGACCCCGTTTCATGGAATTCTGTTATTTCAGCACATGTATCTGAAGGTAGGTCCTTAGAGGCATTATCACTATATAGAAGAATGCAGGAGGTTGGAGTTGCTAGTAATACATACACTTTTGTTGCAGCACTTCAAGCCTGTGAAAATCCATTCTTTGTTAAACTTGGCAGGGAGATTCATGCTGTTATCTTGAAAGCTAACCATTATTCTGATGTCTTTGTTGCCAATGCTTTAATTGCTATGTATTCAAAATGTGGGAAGATGGAGGATGCTGAAAGAGTATTTAAAAACATGCATTTCAAGGATAATATATCTTGGAATACACTGCTCTCTGGTCTTGTCCAAAATGATTTATATACTGATGCTCTAAACCACTTCCGGGGTATGCAGAATTCTGGTAAAAAACCTGACCAGGTGTCAGTGCTAAGTATGATTGCTGCATCAGGTCGATCAGGGAATTTGTTGAATGGCATGGAAGTTCATGCGTATGCAATAAGAAATGGAATGGATTCTGATATACAGATAGGGAACACCTTGATAGATATGTATGCTAAGTGTTCTTATGTGAAATATATGAACCGGGCTTTTGAAAGTGTGCCTGAAAAAGACTTGATTTCTTGGACAACAATTATTGCTGGCTATGCTCAGAATGAATGTCATCTTGAAGCTTTAAATTTGTTTCGGAAGGTTCAGTTAGAAGGGGTGAACGCTGATCCCATGATGATTGGAAGTATTTTGTTGGCTTGTAGTGGTTTGAAATCCAAAAACTTAATCAAAGAAATTCATGGTTATGTTTTGAAAAGTGGTTTAGCTGATATTTTGCTGGAAAATGCCATTGTCAATGTATATGGAGAGGTTGGGCACATAGATTACGCACGACGCGTCTTTGAATCTATTGAACCCAAAGATATTGTGTCTTGGACAAGTATGATTACTTGTTGCATTCGTAATGGACATTCGACTGAGGCTCTTGAGATTTTCTACTCTCTAAATGAAACTAATATTCAACCTGATTCCATTGCTCTCATCAGTGCACTTTCTGCAGCTGCTAGTTTATCTTCATTGAATAAAGGGAAGGAGATTCATGGATTTCTTATTAGGAAAGATTTTGTTCTGGAGGGAGCCATTGCTAGCTCCTTAGTGGACATGTATGCTTGCTGTGGAACTGTGGAGAACTCAATAAAGATATTTAATTCTGTAAAGAACAGAGACCTAATTTTATGGACTTCTATGATTAGTGCAAGTGGAATGCATGGACATGGAAATGAGGCCATTAATTTGTTCAAGAAAATGATTGATGAAAATGTTATTCCTGATCATATAACCTTCTTGGCTTTATTACATGCGTGCAGCCATTCAGGGTTGATAGCTGAAGGTAAGAAGTTTTTTGATGTGATGAAACATGAATATCTGTTAGAGCCCTGGCAAGAGCATTATGCTTGTCTGGTTGATCTCCTCGGCCGTTCCAATTCGCTAGAAGAGGCTTACGAATTTGTGAGAAACTTGCCTGTCCCACCTTCTTCTGAAGTTTGGTGCTCTCTTCTTGGTGCTTGCCGTATTCATTCTAATAAAGAATTAGGAGAGCTTGCTGCAAAGAATCTCTTACAATCGGATATGGACAATTCCGGAAATTATGTACTGATATCAAACATCTTTGCAGCTGATGGAAGATGGAATGATGTAGAAGAAGTGAGATTGAGAATGAAAGGAAGTGGATTGAAAAAGAAACCTGGATGCAGTTGGATTGAGGCTGAAAATAAGATCCACACCTTCATGGCAAGAGACAAGTCTCACCCAAAATCCGATGAAATTTATCTAAAACTAGCTCAGATTACTAAACTTTTAGAGGAAAAAGGAGGCTACAGGGCTCAAACTAAGTTCGTATTCCACAATGTTAGTGAGGAAGAGAAAACTCAGATGCTGTATCAACACAGTGAAAGATTAGCACTTAGTTATGGTCTACTTGTTACCCCAAATGGTACTCCTATTCGGATCACAAAGAATCTTCGTATCTGTGATGATTGTCATACATTCTTTAAGATAGCATCTGAAATCTGTCAACGACCCCTTGTTGTAAGGGATGCCAACAGGTTTCATCATTTTGAAAGAGGACTATGCTCATGCCGAGATTTCTGGTAAATTCGATTATATGTTGAAACGTATTACAGGACACTACTCTTTCAGAATTGGTACTGGATAGATAAAAATGATGACGGGCACCTGTGGTTGGGTCCAGACAGTTACAGAATTTCATGCTAAATTGCGCCGAGTTAGTCGTTTGGAATTATATGAAAGCCATGCAGAAAACGGTAAATTGTCTTCCTGTTTATTGGCTTGTTGTAAGTGGACATTGGACAAGAACCAGCTGAGATGTTGAAGTAAGAACTTCACTTGCAAGAGATTGCTGTCCTTGCTTCAAATAGTAGTGCAGAAAACAAAGTCCACAGATGTAAGTCTGTTTAATTTTTTTATGTTCAATCACATTCCCTATATTCATTTTTATTGCTTGGAATATTTTTTTCATGAATCTGTAACTCCTAGCTAAAACTACTAATAGATTTCTTTTTGTTGAGTTATATATCAAGATCTCTCATTCCTTTGGTATATCCGTTAAGAAAGATGCACTATGCCTCAACTCAATTTGTTTATGAAACTAAAAAAATTGAATAGTGAGCAGGGCATAAATTTATTTGCTGAAAGAGAATTTATTGTACTTGTTATTTATAAAGTACTCCCTTTGTTCTCTCTTATTTTGTTACTGAAAATTTGATGTATGATTGGATCAATGTATGTATCTTGATAGAATACCAAATTTAAAAATGAGAGAAAAAAGGGAAGAAAGGGAGTATAGTAGGAACTTTTTAGAGAATCATGTTATGAATTTATAATGATGTACAATCCTGATTTCTTCTATTATATTAGTCCTATTTGTGAAAGGAAGCATGTTTTGCTGGGTATACGAATAGATGGAAGAATGAACTTAGAGAACCAATTCATATTGACTAAAAAGATTAGATTAAAGGTTTTGTGCTGTTTTAATTCAACATGTTAGTCCTATTAGTCCTAATTTATCATGCACACAAACTTGGTTTTAATTCAACCTGACTAAAAGGATTGTGGTAAACAAAAAGGTTGTGTTCAAATAAAAAATGCTTAAAAGAAAGAACATTAGATTAAAGGGTTGTGTGTTGTTTGATTCTAGGTAAAATTAATTCTGCATAATTGACTGAACATAATCTATGTTAGTTGTTCTTGTAAAGTTGATTATGATCACTTCTCACAATCAATTTTAGAAGATGTGAGTGAGCAACCAAAGGCAAACAAAAGCTGAAAAATCACTTTTCCACTCCCACCCGGCCCCGCCCAACCCGGCCGGCCGGCCCCTCCCCATATTCAATACTAACTGTGCTCAACCTGTTACCAAGCACACAATTTTTAATTCACTGGTTATTTAATGTAACAGTAAATCCTATTTAATTTCTATTGCTCTTGTCCTATATGCAAACAATTTATTGAAGATGTGTTCAGTGATAAACTATTACATTTTGTTATGTTGCATTTTGAAAGTGGTCCTAAACTTTATCTTAATGTCTGTCACACAGATTGAAATCACCATTTGCAAGGAAACTCTGATATGGGGACCAGTGATCCTTTTCCTCAACCTTCCAAAGGGCATGTAAGAACCTGTCACACCAAATAGAGCTTGAATGTTATGGTATGCAACCAATTTTTTGAACTCTGATTTTATGATCCTTTCCTCAAATAGTCCAGCAACTTCATTGCAATGGAATTGCTTCTCATTATGTGCTTGTTTTTTATTTCACATTTCACAGGACAATACAATATAGTACTTTCAATAAAGGTAAGCAAAATAAAAATGTAGTTTCTATTTTATTGTTATTTGGTTTCTTTCCATTTCTTGTATTTTCAATATTTGGTAAGAAAAACAAGAAAAAATAGAAATAAAGAAAAAGACTTTATATCATCAATAATTTCAATTTTACCTTTAGAAAATCTTAAAAAAATAAAAAAGAAACGTAGGAAATGAATATAGAAATTTAGGCAAACAATAGGGGTACTTTATATATTATTGAAAATTTTTCTTTTCCTCAAGTATATTATTTTTGTATTAATAGACTGAACAAAAGGGCCAACTATGGGGCCACTTTACATGAAGTCTCAGGTAGAGGTAGTTATGGTACAAAGGAATACATATGAATATGAGAATGAAGGGTAAAACAAAAGCAAATAAACAAAGAGCATCAACGTACAGAGCATAATGTACCAAATAAATTTAGCAGCATACTCCACTATATGACTAATGTCTTGATCATATCAGATTTTTCATAAGTTGTTCACTCAATTATTTTTTTTTTTAGTTTATGATAAGCTTTCTTGTGATAACATTTTATTCTTTAAACTATAATTTAAAATGTA
>NC_029786.2:13257222-13259012 GCF_000816755.2 Arachis ipaensis
TACATAGTCACACGGCATATGGGCTCATATGCTTTTGCCCTTTTGAGGTGTAAACACCTAAGTGCTAAATTAAAATTTCTCTGGAATAAATTTTGAAGTTCTATCCATATCTCCGGACAGAAAATTGAAAATTGATCCAGTTAATAAAAAATTGGTCACCCAATCAATTTGGTTCAAAATAAAAATTAATCCGTAATGAATCGGTTGGAAAATTAATTAAACAATTAANATTTTATTATATCAAATTCAATTCTAGTTGAACCTTAATTAAATTTTTAAACTTTTAAACTTTTATCCTTACGAGTTTGGTCACCAGTTTAATCTTCAGAACTTTGCTCTTTACATTTACAATGCTGACCAGACTAGTTGTACTTTTATCTTTCATAGTTACATAGCTGTGTAACACTAAGGAGCACAAAATAATACACTATTAAATAAAGGAAAGGAGTCTAGATATAAATAAAATACAAGGACGGACTAAAGCTTCCAAGTCCAAATATTCTTAAAATCCTAATTCTAATTTAATTTAATGTTTCTTTTTATATATTCAATTTAGTATTTGATTTGTAGTGCATATAGCATATTGCTTATTATGAATAGACTAAACTAAGTGACAGAATATAATTTAAAAAGCAAATTAAATTAATTTGAAAGATGAAAAAAAGAATAGGCATATGGAAGAAAGCCAACTGGATAATTAATTGGATTGTCCATACGTTACAGGTCTATGAGGCTATACAGAGACAGAGAGGTTTGAATCAGAATCAGAAATCACAGAACTTAGCTGTCCAAATTTTACAACGCATGCAGAGATCCCTCAGTGGGATATCATCATAAATATCAAACCTTTTCTCACATTTACGAATGTCTGTCCGTGACCAAATTTTATAACGGTAAATTATACTCATTTTTTGTTCTCTTTCTACTATTAAATCATTTCATACAATATGATGATGTGAATTGTATTGCAAAATTATCCCATCTAATTTTTGTATAAAACTTACAAGCTATATGTATTCCTATCTGTGGTGTTAATATAGACATCTCAAGTCAAAAAAGATATCACCTTGTGAACATGATACAATGTTGCCAAAAGTGTTTTGAAATAATGTTTCTAGTAATATTTTAGTGAAATAAATATTAAAAATAGAATAAAAAAAGTTATAAAAATTTTACCATGATTTAGTTCTTTATAAGAAGTATTTTAAGTAGCGGTTGTTTTGAGATATTGGGACAGAGACTGAAAAATTAAGATTTAATATCATGTTTGTTGGCTCAGAAATTGGTATTAAAATTTTAGTCTTTATTCTCAAAATTTCAGTACTTCTAAAAAATGGAGATACAAGAGATTAAAATTTTTGGAAATAGAAATTAAAATTTTAATAATATTTTATACTTAAAATATTTCTATTTCAATTAATTAATTTCAACTTCACTCTTTGTACAAATTAAATTAGAATTTTGTTCTTATTTCAGTCTATTTTACACTAAATATAATACTAAAACTTATTTCAATCTTATTTTACTACTCTTAAAATATATTTTTAAAATATCAGGTAGTTAAATCTTAAAAGATTATGCATAAAAAGAAAATCAAGATGTACTGGGTTAAAGGAATATGAATGGAAAATGCTTTCGTTGTCTCGTTGACTATAGGGCTAGCTAGGGTCCAAATCCAACGGCTGAATTCAGGAATTGGCACTGTGAAGATGATAACGATGATAATAATGATGAAGATTAAATGTACTTTGTATATAGAAAGAATCTTTATAATAAATGTTTTAAGAATA
>NC_029786.2:13259065-13259417 GCF_000816755.2 Arachis ipaensis
CTTTCAATTAAAATATAAAAATTACTTTTTTCTTCAAGGTAAATTTTCATTTCAAATAATAAGAAATACAATTCTCCGAAACTAAAGACACTCATTCTTAGTTTTTTTAATATAATTATTAAAAGTTATTTATTTTGCAAAATTGTTATACAACCAAATTTTTTTTATAATTAAGTTCAATTAAGTTTGTGACGTTTTTTTTAGTCTTTTTATCTACGTTTCTTTTTCTTTTTGTTTATTTTTTCGTCTTTTTCCTTTTTTTTTTTTTACATTTTTTTTATCTCCTTCACCTTCTTTTTTAGTTTTATTTTTTTATTATTTTTTCTCCTCTTTTATTATCATCATTATCATT
>NC_029786.2:13259512-13260928 GCF_000816755.2 Arachis ipaensis
TGTAAAAATCACATAAGCTAAAATATTATACTCAATCGTCAAAATATATTTAAGATCTCAAATATTATTACAATTTAACACAAAATTATTAGATAAAAATAAAAAATTATCAAAAAACAGCAGTAGTATAAATAATTTTTGAATTATGTAGCAAAATTTTTTAGATTGTGTGTAAAATATTTCTTTTATTATATCAATAAATTTGTATGTTAGGTATAAATTTTTGTATTATATTGATTTTTGTTGAATTGATACAAAGAATAAGATTTATTTTGTTTTCAAAGACACAAATAAATATATTTTAAGAAGATATTAAGAAGTTTTGAATGAAGAGGGTAGAAAGAGGAAAGAAAGTGAAAGGATATGTGTTATG
The DNA here is from genome assembly GCF_000816755.2 of Arachis ipaensis. Taxonomy (NCBI): domain Eukaryota; kingdom Viridiplantae; phylum Streptophyta; class Magnoliopsida; order Fabales; family Fabaceae; genus Arachis; species Arachis ipaensis. Next base: position 13,259,886 of record NC_029786.2, read on the forward strand.
AATATGGTTGGTGGTGCTAAGTGCTAACTCCATTCAATTTAATTTTTTATTTGAATTAATTTTCTCGATTGCTGAGAAGGTGGGAAAATGTTACATTGAATTGAAGTAACTGGAAACATGAATTGACAAGTGAGGTTGATCAAACACACATATATAGAGATTAGAGAGAGAGGGCCATATACATCCAAAGCCAGCCTGAATTTTCTTTTGCATAGAAATTCTAAAAACCAAAGTCATCTTCTTTTGTTTCGGAACCCAATAATTGTAGGGGCTGTGCCTTTTTGTCCCTTCCTACAACCTTCAACAGTGCAGGAATGAATGAATGAATCAACTATACAATGCTTTTATTTTTATTTAAAAAATTTAGATTAATGCTGAATTTATAGTGCAGGAATGAATTAAGTGCATAATTTTTTTAAAAGGCAGGGGTAGACCTCACCTCACATAATAAATTTAAAATACATATTTCTTTTTGACATTAGTATAACTATCTTAATTCGTAATTGATTAAAACCACTACTAAGGTTTCTTGTGTGTTTAATATTATAAAAATATAACTTAAACATTTTTAATAATAAAAAAATTTCTTTTTTATATTTTTCAAAGAGTAGTTTTAAATTTTTTTTGTTAGTAAAATCTTCAATTTTTTATTGTTAATATTGGATGAATTTTGAGATCTCTCTTACTTTTCCAACACTAACTAATGATAAATAAAAGATGAGAATAAACTGACTAAAAATACAAATAATATTAATCTTAAAAGTTAAAAATGAAATCTATAAATGTTCTTATATATGTTAATAACACAAAGCAATAGAGCCATGTTAGTTAAGATTCATCCATGATCTATTTCGTGCTGATGCTGTCATGTGTGTTATTTTTTAATATTTATTGTTAATGATAAATTTACTAGAAAATGTTGTGATTCACTAACATAAATTTAGTTTATTTTCAATTAAGTTAATATAGTGATGGAAAAAAAATATAATTTATTCTCTTAATTTTGATTTTTGAGTACTATATACTTTAAACTTTTAATATGT
>NC_029786.2:13260999-13264210 GCF_000816755.2 Arachis ipaensis
CTAAAATGAGTTTTTTATATATCCTAATCATAGAAAATAAAAAATAAAGATTTATTATGGAAAAGTAAGTGGTGAGTGAGAAGCATGAGATAGAGATAGGGTTTAGGTTCATGAGTGGCATGCCACCCTAGCTTAGCTTAGTAAGTAGCTGCTTCTCTTTTATCATATCTGATTTACTCTCAGTTCTGACCCTAACACTAAAAACCCTAACCCTAACCCTAATCTAACTAGCTAGTGTCTTAGCTTAAGCTTAGCATCATCATGATCATCATGCCTTCTCAGCTGTTCATTTCTAACTTTCTTAGCTGTATGGGTGTGTTCAATTTTTTCCCTTTAATTTATTTTTTGTTTTCATAGTTTACCACTGTGCATGTATGATACCCTTTTCTTTAATTCACTGTTCCACAAGGTGGGTTATGTCTCTATACTCCATATAGCCATGATCACATTTTCTATTGATCTTTCACATTTGTCCCATTCTTTCTCTCTCTTTCTCTCTCTATATATATTCCTTCTTAGTTCTTAGGTTTACCTTTGTGGCTTCAAGTTGAGTTCTTCATGTGCCCATTTAGCCCTTTAGGTTTAGGGTATCCCTTAATTCATATTCCCTCTTTTCTCCTTTACTCACCTTCAAAGTTTTTATCTTTCTTGACCCTTCTTCTCAAATAATTATGAGGGATTGATGAAACTAAGTAAATAATAAAGATCACAAGGGAAAAAGTGAAGCTGCCAGCATGATCTAGCTTTGGTTAGTGAAAGCTATTAACAAAGATTATTAGTACAAATTATTAACCTTTACTAGGTCATGCTGTGCCAGCCTCACTCCTTCCTATTTGGAGACCAAACCAATCAAAATCTTATTCATTTATTCATTTCAACACTACAAGCAAGGTGATGATGATCAAGGTATAGTTATGACTATATAACAATAATATATATATATTTTTTTCACTGTGTTAGCATAGTATATTCTTTTAGTCTAAGATTCTATTGTGTATACCAATAATAGTTTCTTTTTCCCCTTTTACTTGGTTTTCTGTTGTTACCTTTGCATATATTCTTTTGATCTTTCCTTTGTGTTTTCAGTGCAAACTATTATTGCTTGCCAAAATGGGAGATAATATATATATAAATGAAAGTACATGTATTTTTATGTTATATCCATAGATTGCAATGATTCCCTGTTCCTAACTTTATATTTTGATTTGCTAACAACACCATATACATTTGAAGTAGCTTTCTTCTTTGTTTTCTTCTTATTTCTTTAACCACACAAATCTTGATCCACTTGTTCAGATTCTGCCTAGTTTTATTTCTTGAATACACTAGAATGTAATTAGTTTGTACATAATATTTTTAGATATGGTGTCAACATGCTCTAAAATGAAATTATTGTGTTAAATATGTAGCATGAACATTTTTGAAATGTTTCTTCTGGGCTGCATAAAATGCCAATGAACACAGCACAATAAGATTAAATGCATTATGTTTGATTCAATGCATTTTTTTATCTAAAGTGAAGATTAAAATAGTGTGTAACTGTTTGTTGAATGGAATGTTGAAAGATCTTGAAGTGCAACACTATAAATTAGTGTTATATTTATGCCTTATATGCACCAATTATTTTTTTTCTTGATCTCAATGATGATAATAAGGATCTTAGAAATACAAATGAATATATAATCTTATTTTCATATATATATATAGAGAGAGAGAGAGAGAGAGAACATTGCCTAGAGAAATATTCTTTTATTGGTATTGTCATTCTGAAAATGATTGTTCTTGCTGGAGAATAATTATATTATGTATATGATAAGATATGGCTATATGCATTTTTTGGTAGATATTATCTGAACATGTGTGAATGTATGATACAGATAAAACTTAAAAGGATAAGAGATGTGAGGCTTGCATCATATAATAGAAAGTTTAGTTTGCTTCATCTACCAAAAAATGATAATGATAGAGTGTGTATTTTGCTATTCATGTAACCTTCAATAGAGAGAGGTTTTTTCTATGTTCTTTAATTTATTTTGGTGTATGTTTTTATTTTAGTTTTTTGCTAAATATTCATTATTTATTTATCTATTTATAGCATATGGTGTTTGTTTCTTATCCTTGCCGGTTTCATCACTCATCATCTGAGACTAGATAATCACATGATCCCAAATTGTTTCTTATATTATGACAAAATTTAATTTCTGGCATATTTTATTTATTATATTTGTATATATTTATTAGAAAAAAAGAGAATATTGAATGATAAAAGTTAATTTTATTGGAAGTACCTTACTTTGTTTTATAAATTAAACGTCAATTAATTCTTACAAATTCTCTTTTATTTAAATTGCAATGCTCTTGCCTTAGTCTAATTTTATTATGGTCTAAAGAAATTCAACTAGCAGTTCAAAATTTAAGAATGAATTAATAATGGTGATAGGAAGTAATGTCATAGTACATAGGCAGTACAAATCGATAAATTTAAATATGAAAGTAATTAATTCATTGGGTTTTCATTTGGCTGCTGTATTTATGACACAACTTCTCTTGTATGCTGATTCGATTTACAACAAAAAAAATATTATTTGTACATTTTAGTAATTTTACATATTTAAAAATCCAGGGAATTTCTATAAAATGGGTACTTATTGCTGTTTTCGTTTCTGTTTAATTCGCAGAGGGGGTTTAATCTCTGTCTCCATGGATAGTTGGTAAGTCATCATTTAGCCTCTCAATTGGTAAATTACCATTTTAGTCTCTTATTGCGGATACTAGTTTTGTCTCTTTCTTTATCATTCTTAGAAATATAAAATAATTAAAAAATATAAATATATTTTTAAAAAATTTTGCATTAAATATTTTTATAAAGTTTGGGTTGAAGGTGGTGTATACTATATGAGTAGGTTGAGTTTTAGAAAAATGTTAAACCTTTGAAAAGGATTAAGTTAAAGTCTAAATTCTAGAATAATCTTTGCATTGGCAATTCAAGTTAGAGCAAGGTTGTGAGAACCGGATCGGTCATTAAATTGGTTGAGTAACTTGTTTAATGGTTTAATGGTTCAATCGAGGTCGAATCGTGGTTGAATCGGTTTAATTAAATATACAGTAAAATTATTTAAAAAATTTAATATATAATTTTAAATATTTAAATTCAATAATTTCTAAACTAATAAAATTTAAAATTTAACAATTTAATACAATAAATTATTCA
>NC_029786.2:13264266-13270875 GCF_000816755.2 Arachis ipaensis
ACTAAAAAAAATCAAAACACAATAAATTGCTTTTTCAGATTTCAACAAATTCAAATTATCTGCTTTCTTTAGTTACTATTATTTAATAACACTTAGAGTTAGGGCTGACAATGGGTAGGGTAGGGTAGGGTTTGGACTCTACCCTAACCCTATCCGCGGGTTGAGAATTTCTCAACCCTACCCGCACCCTAAAGTTCTAAATCCTACCCTATTCTATCCGCAGAAATATCAAATTTTTTCAAAGTAAATATAAAATTCAATCATTTCAAATTTTATACATATTAATAACATAAAAAATAAAAAAACTAATATTTTAAATTACTAAATTAACTAATTAGATTAGTGGTTGTTCACTTATTGTAAGTTATTACATAAGGAAAGTTGTGGGTTCAACTCTCACTTACTTCACTATATACTTATTTTTTAATAAAATATGTGTTATATATAAGGTGCAGATAGGGTACACCCTAAACCCGTACCCTACCCTACCCGCAGACATACCCGAACCGTACCCTACCCTATCCGCAGCGGGTTGGGTAGCCTATCCTACCCAAACGGGTTGGACCGGGTTGGGTACCCGCGGGTAGGATATGAATTGCCAGCCCTACTTAGAGTAATGCAAGAATGTGTACTCATTCTATCTAGAACACCATTCCATCCTAATACTTCAACAATGCATGTCATTGTTACTAATGCACTTTTAATGGTAGAATTACATACACCAGTCATTACAATAATTACAACAATTTAGAATCCAAATTATATCAAAATTCTATATAGCATTCAAAATTCAGAATCCAAACTTAAACTTATATCCAAATTATATTCAGTAAAATTCAGAATTACAGAATGATTAACCAAATAAAAAAATCAACTCAATTCAAATCAGTGGACAAAACTCATAAAAATAGATTACGGAAAAGCAAAAGAACTGCATCAATTCATATAATTAACCAAATACAAAAAATTAACTGAATTCAAATTAGTGGACTAAATTCCTCACTCCAGCAACCAACAATTCATATAGTTAATAAACAAAAAAATTAATTGAAAAACCATTAAAACTCACGGTGGCAGAAGTGCAGAACAGACGAGCAGACGACATTGACAGAGAAACTTTCGACAACCAAACGAGCAGACGACGTCGACCGCGGAAGTTTCGGAGTTCAGACGACGGAGGAACGAAACAGGCGGCGAAAAAGGAATGAAACTCAACTGCTGGCGGCGATGGCACCTACCCTCTGGCTGAGGAGAAGAGTTCGGCGACGGCTTCTGGCTACTACTACTGCTGGATGAGAGGGGCAGTGGGTTTTCAGCGACCGGAGCAAGCGGCGGGTGGAAAGAGATTTAGGGTTGGGTTGGCGTCACACAGAGAGTCAGAGAGAAAGGGGTGGGGTGGGGACGACGACGGAGAGGGAGATTGCAGTGCTGGGTTGGAGACGGCTGGGAGAGAAAGAAAATGATTTCAGAAGGGAGAGGGTTAGTGGGTTACGCGTTAGGGTTGATTTGGGACTGGGTCAGTGAAAGTGCATTTTGTTCTCTTTTTTTTTTGGCGTAAAAAACGACGCCGTTTTTTAGTAAGAAAACAAAACCGGACCTTTAAAAAATTCGGCCGGTTCGTCCGGTTCATCTGTTAACCACTGGTTCAGCCAATTTTTTAATAGGTTTTTTGTAAGATGGTTTTGTACGTGGACCAGACCGGCCAACTGACCAGTTCCTGGTTAACCCGGTTGAACGGTCGGTTCGGTCTGGTTTTCAGAACCTTGAGTTAGAGAACTGTATATGCAGTTACTTCATTTTTCCTTATGCCTTTTTGTTTAATCGGAGATAGGGAGACTCGCAATTTCTTAAATGAGTATAGAGAAACTATGCTATTTGAACTATAGCTCATTGGCTTGTTTTTTTCTTATGTTATTAATATTGCACTCCCCATAATTTCTAACTTTTCTTTTATCTAATCTTTTGTTACCAAACATTTTTTATTAATATTTTACTCCACTCGAAATACAAGAATGATTCATTTTAGTAATAATTAATGATTCATTTTTTGTCTAATTTTTTGTTGTCAAATATTTTCGATTAAATATAGTTAGTTATTTTATAATGTTAAGTTTTAACTCCTATACTATTTTGGAGGGCTATACTTTATATTAATTTTTTTAACATCAAAAATTTCGGTAATAATTCTTTAAATGCTAATGAGTTAAAAGATAATTTTTAATAAATTTTTAGAAATCGTTTAATATTCTGTTTTAACTTTATAGGTTTATAAAAAATAAGTTTATAAAAATATAGATTTTCTAGAATTTGAACTAAAATACAAATATTGAATTTTTGATATATGTTTTAAAGTTAATATAGAATAAATAAACAATTAACTTATTTAGTAAATGTCAATAATCTATATCAGTATTAAATCGAATTAAACTGATTTGATTAACGAACTACATATGGGATGTTCACTAGTAAATCGAATTAGGTCAATTCAAATTCGATTTACTAGTATGCACTATGTTTTATGTCAATTTGATTTACTACTAAAAAACTAATTCGAATTAGGTTAATTCGATTTATATAGATATGTATATGAGACTTTAACGCAACGATTTTTATTTCAAAAAATTCATGTAATTTTGAGATACTTTGGTTTAGTTATGCATTTACCTTTGTTTTAAGAGACATAGTTATATAATATAATATTAATTTAATTTAATTTAATTTGTTGATCACTTTTAACTTATATCTATATTTTTTTACTCAAATTCTTTTTCCATATCCTTCACAATATCACATGACTTGAAGATTCTCACCCTTAAATACCAAAAAGTAAATAAATCTCACCCATCCACCCTTGTCAAACTCATTTGGTTCAAGTTAGTCATTCGAACATGTCATTGCTAATTAATTGCTAGTATATAGTATGTGAGGTAAAATTTGTCAAATCTCATTTTAATGGTAATATGTTACTAACAGAAAAATAACAAAAGTATAAACTTCTATTTATTTAGAATTACGAGAATAGTTTAGAATTCTCAATTTTTTTAATTTTTTATATAAGAAAAAATATATTTTTTGTTCTTTAAGTTTGGAGTTTCACTACACACTCAAGTAATTTTACATTCAAGTTCATCCAAGTCATTTAGTTTACGCTGTCAGACTTCGTCTTCTTTTCTCCTCCTCATCCTGCTTCTTCTTCTCCTTCTCCTTCTCCTTTTTCTTCATCTTTTTTCATTATCGTCATCGTCACCACCACCACATTTATCTCCTTCTTTTCCTCCTCCTCCTCCTCCTTTAAGTTTTATTTTATTTCAATTTTGTTTCAAAAATTTTTAATTTGTATCAAATATACTTCTGACAACTAAATTTTCAGAAAATTTAGAACTAATCTAATAATAATACATGACAACTATATCTGGTTTATATGTGCTGATAGTTGTGTTCTTGTAAAATTATTGGTGAATTGGTCCTAAATTTTTTAAAAAATTAATCATTAGAAATATATTTTATGCAAATTGAATACTTTTTGAACAAAATTAAAACAAAATAAAATTTATGAATATTTTTAAAATTTTTAACAAATTTTAAGAATAAAAAATATATTTTACCCTTTTATACATATAATTTCACATAATTACCTATAAAATTTGGGTTCACCTAAGTATTTTGGATTCTTTTATAAGTGGAAGAGGTGAATTGAAATAAAAGGAAGCAACTTTGTTAGATGAAGACTATAAATAAGGTTAAGTATATATGAAGGTTAGTTTTACGTATTCAAAGACAAATAAATCAAAGTCTTTGACCTTAATCTCACCAAGCTAAGTTACATCACCAAAGACCAAACTAGGTTGACTTTACATTATCTTTGACTTAGGTGAAAGTCTCCAACTCACGTGTATAGTATTTTCCTTATGTAGTGTAACAAAAACATGTTATGTTCAGCCTTGAATAAGTCATAAAAATTATACAAATGAAAATGAAAATGATTAGACTAAATACAAAATAAATTAAATTAATAATGCATGTTAATGGCCTCATTATTTAAATTAATGTGAGATCAATTGAGCAACATCATTCTTGCAAATTCTTCATAGCTGACTTGACCATCACCATCCAAATCTGCCTCTCTTATCATTTCTTCAGCTTCTTCATCTGTTAGCCTCTCTCCCATTTTCATCATCACTTGTCTCAGCTAAAAATACATAAAATAAATAAATAAAATTAGCTCTTTCTAGTCATGGTTAATTCATAAGTTAGAATTGAAAAAAAAATGTCCTTTAGATTATATTTGAAAAAGAGACTGAAATTAGGAGACAGAAACTAAATTACGTTTTTGTACTATATTTGATATAAAAAGTATTAAATTGAGTTATATTTTAATATTATGTTTAGTTTAAGATAAATATGAAGATTGAGGATAAATCTGAAATTTGAAATGTTAAATGAGGATATTTTTTTTAAAAAATATTATTGAAGTTTCAGTCTCTTTCCTAAAAAATTTTAATTTCCTGTATTTCTACTTTTTAAAAATACTGAAGAGACTGAAATTTTGTGTCTCAATATTAAAATTTTAATTTTAGATCTAATCACTGAACAGTGAACACAATACTAAATTCTAGTCCTCTAATCTCATTCTCCATTTTTAAAAACAAATGCTACCTTATATTGTTTGCTATTACAGAAGAGAAATATTTAAAAGACATAGTATGCTATTGGATTAAATTTTCACTAACAATATTTAGTGTGTAAGATTTTTACATTAAAAAGAAATTCCATTACAAATTGATCAGCAATACATGGCACATTATTTTTTACCTCAGTGGCTGATATGTATCCATCATTATTTCTATCAAACACTTTAAATGCATCTTTTAACTCCTCAGCCTGATTTTCCTGTTACAATAATTGACAATAACATCATTATTAATCTCAAGCAAATACTTCAAATATTTTTATTTAAAAAAAAAAGGAGAAGAAAATGCTCAAAGTTCAAACTTGGTGGCCTAATTAATAAGCAATTCCTCCATGTATATAGTTTTTCTAACCTTGATTTTCCTTCCCATAAAAGTTAAGAACTCTTCAAAATTTATTATCCCATTTCCATCAATATCAGCTTCACTAATCATTTCTTGGACTTCTTCTTTTGTTGAATTTCCATCTAATTGTTGTAAAATTGCTATAAGCTCTTCCAAAGTAATGAATCCTATATAAGACACCAATTAATAAGAATAATGTCAGCATAAAATTGAATCATAAATAAAGGCAAACATGATAATTAATTAATAAGAACATATATAATTGGTGCATATTAAACAATAAATGTAAACATTTAATATAATTTTGTTGGTTTGTTTCACTAAGCCGAAAGCCTAATGACTAATCTATACTGTAGAGACATATAAAATAGACAACCTTATCAAATAAGCAAACTCTATTTTTATCTTTTAGGAAGAATCGAATTCGAAGGTGATGGTTAAGAAATACTATAATTAAAAGAATTTAATTTTGATGCACTGTCAGTGTAAAATTATTTTACACGTATATCCAATCACATAACGCCATATTAGTAAAAATAACTACCTTTTACATTAACTGCGTGAATGGTCATCCAAAAGAACGGTTGTGATTGCGCGACTGTATAAAATGCTTTACACTATTCGTGCATCAAAATTAAACTCTAATTAAAATGCACAAAAGAACTCACCATCAGAGTCCTTGTCAATTACAGAAAAAGCTTCCCGAAATTTAGCAATCTGATCTTGTGTTAATGAAGTTGCCATTTAAATTCTTGTTGTTGAAGGTACAAAAACTGAAGTGTATATATATAGTAGCTTGAAAATTCTCTAATAGTATGAATTGGTTGTTGGGGTGAGAGAGAAAAAATGTTTGTCTTATGTCTTATGATGCTGTTTTCTTTGTCTCCTTCAGTCCTTTGTGCTTTTATAGCTGAAAGGGGAAATTTTTATTTTTATTTTTATTTTTTATTTTTCTCTTTGTTCCTTCAATTCATTGATTAGTCAAACTGTCAACACACGCTCATGATGGAGAAATCATAAATCAAAGTGGAGAAAACTTCCAGAATCCACAAGTCTTGAGTCCTCTATTAAATCGTTGAAAACTTTCAATTATATTGGATTTCATTATTCCTATGTATCTAAAACATTAAATCGTTTGTTAGTCTTTTAATTTTCTTTTCTATTGCTTTTACTTCTTTGAACAAAGTTTACCGATACAATTTAATACCCTTTTTTCTTTCTAAATAAGTGTCTATTTTTGAAATTTGTGATGATTATCGTAAATAAGTGTCTAGTTCAAATTAATTATGTTACGTGGACACAAAAATTTAATTACCTATTAACCTATTATAAAAATACATATTTGGTATTTATAAGAAAAATGATTATATTGCTATAAATTAACATATGTTTATTCTATCATTACAGTATTGATTATTATGTTATAAAATATTTAATTATTCTAACAATTCATTACTTTGTCAAATAACATGTATGAAAATATATGACAATTAATTTTATGACTTAATTTTTATGTTGAGTGAGCATTTTTTATTTGAAAAAGCTATGCAACATAATTTTTTATACTAGTAATCTT
>NC_029786.2:13270920-13274213 GCF_000816755.2 Arachis ipaensis
TTTTTTTTTGTTATGAAAGTAAAAGTAGTGATATATTCTAACTTATAATTTTTTGTATTTTTCAAAAGTGTGAAATGTACATAAATTGAAAGGTTCGATTTTTGTACTTCAAAATTTTTTATTTTTTTTAACAAAAATCTCTCGATTCAATTTTTGTACCTCTTACAAATTGGATGGTCTAATTTCCACTTCACTAATTAACTGTTCCATATTTAAAAATAATACTTTATCAGTCCACATTTTAAAAAAATGCCATTGTCACTCCAACGTCAAAAACAAAAAGTGCACTTCTTTTGTATAATTAACTGAATTATCTAATATATTTAAAATGATTTTCCTAATTCTTATGCATAAACTAAATTAAACATTTATTTAGGCATAGGTTACTTTCATTGACCTACCAAAACAAACACACATTAATTGTAATTGGAAACAAATGGAGTAGGTAATAGATAATCTAGAATAATGGAAACTAAAAAAAACCTTTAGCTCTTATATCATTTATTAACACTTTTCTATCCGTGCATTTGTTGAATTAAACATTAAACTTTGAATTATAGGACATTTCAGAACACTCAAAAATTTAGTAAAAATTAACCAACAACTGTCATATTTGAACACGTGCATTCTATTCTAACCTTAACCCCAAATGGTTGACACTTTTGTTATTTCAGCTACGTTATAAGTTGTTGACCAAAAAAACAAAGTTTTCAAGTCGAAGATAGATTTTGCTTTTTTTTTTCCTGGTTCATAACTTGTTGAAAATTCCATTAGTGTGGTTTGGAGTAATTAATTTGTGTTCTTTCTCTCTGCAGGTCTCTGAGGGTAGCTACAATATTTATTCCGGTATTATACCCGATAAAAATTAAACAATAAATTACTCTTTTTTATTTATATATTATCGTCTATCATTTTTTGTACATCTTTTATTTGATAATAAAATATTATGTTTTGAGTTAAATTCTAAATAATTAATTTATCGCTCGTATCATTTTCATTTTGATGGGATTATTAAACCTGAGAAATACTCGTGTAAATCCATGTTTCAAAAACGTATTTTTGTCCCAACTTTAAGTATGCTTTAAATTGATTAAATGTATAATTATTTTATATAATAAATTAATTGCTAATTATTTTTGTTAGGTAAAATCGAAAGCCTACTAACTTATTTATTATCTCTAATAACATATTATTTTCTTAAAAATACTACACTTTCTACTTTATTTTTAAAATGTATTAGCATTTTTTTTTTATCAGAAAGATGAATTAGACGATCTCTAATCTCAGTCAAGTCTCGAATCCAAATGTATCTATTACACTAGGCTATGCGTGCAAAGCGTTTTTGTTATCCACGGTATTTTTCAGTCCGGCAAATCAAGAACTAATCCGTTACGATATTAAGTTTTATAAGGGTTTGTCATTAGCCAATAAATTATTATATACACAAAGCGAAATTCGAATTTTTGACATCACTTGTTTAATAAACTAATAACTAGACCAACCCAACTTGGTTACCTTGTGTGAATGTTGGTAGGTTCCCAGAAAGCAAACATTTTAGGCAGGCCTGGTCCATATAGCAAGTGACAAGAGTGCACTGAACTTTCAGTGTTAGATGGCAATGTGCCATAATGAATTGGGTTCGTTATGGCCCAACTTGATTGACCACACTTTCTTCCACACATTGTAATGCAAATTTGATTCAAATGTCTTCCTTTCCCACTTCAACTGCTAATTCCATCTTGACCAAAAAAAAAACTGCTAATTCCATGCTCACCTCAAAAAATACCAATTTCATGCTGGACCATATTAATATTTTTTAATAAATTTAAATTAAATTACACTATTATAGGTGACATTCTTGTAACAAAAATAATAACAAAAGAAGGTATAATAAATATTACACTAATTATATGTAAGATTAAAGTTACATAACATTTGATAACTTATGTTTTGTAAATTGTTGACACTAAAGAGAAGTTAATACAAGGATTTGTCTATGGTGGAAAAAGAATTTTGTGGTTCTTTAAGGACCCATTGATAAGATTCCTAACTTGTGGTTAGTATTGCAGCCATATAGTATTTATGTGTGTTTGTATTGTGACCCAAAATATTTTATAACAGCAAATGGGTCTCTTATAATTAAGGCAAGCAAGCATGATTTGTAGGCCTACATTCTTTATTTGTAGTCTATACATTGGCATTCAAAGAAAAGGTTTTATGAATGATTTTTTTTTGTATAACACTTTTTTTTTTTTTTAAAAGTATAACTCTGATGAATATTTTTATTGCGTTGTTATATTTATTTGCTAGTTATAATGAATAATTTGTTTGCCTTGTTATATTTATTTGTATTTTTTTTAATTTGACAAAATAAATATAGTAATTATTTTAAAATTTTAACCTTTTAGACTTTTTTTGAATTATAAAAATATTCTTGGTTTAAATTTAAAGAAATTAGCAAACTCCATAATATATTAAAGTGCACATTGTTGTTGTATAGTTCAAAGAGAAAATTTCAAAAGACTAAAATTTTAACAATTATTTGATACAATCATTTAAATAAAAAAATGTTCACTATAAAAAGCTAAAATTTGAAAATGTCAAATCTAAGAATATAATGAGAAAATAATTTTGTATTATTTTATGTGAAGATAATTTTGTTTGATAAGGTGTAATAAATGAGACTAAAATTTATAGAATTAAAAAATATTAAAAATTTAAGATTATGAAGAAAAAATATTAATGACTAATTTGTTTAATTTTTAAAATTTTAGGAATGAACGTATATATTTTTAGGGATTAATTTGACGAATAATGTTACACATCCAAGTGTTTTTGTTAACCAAGTTAGTCTAACATTAATAAAAATTAATTATAGATAGCATTACTACTCCAAGTATTATTGTTTAACTTAGTTGGATTTGGTTCATAAAAAGATTTGGATATATAGTATTACTCGTAACGTGTTATTTAATGTAATACATCATCATCTAATTGACAGAAGGATCAATTTGACTTTTGGTTGTATCTTTTAAAGACTAATATGACTAATTTAATATTTAGAGGACTAATTTAAAAAAGGTTTAATTTTCTATTGGTCCCTATAGTTTTATCAAATTTTTAATTAGATTCCTATACTTTTTTTCTTACACTCCTTTTAATTTTATAATTAAGGCATTCATAGTGTAAAAAATAATTTTATAATTAAGGCATTCATAGAGTAAAAAATATTAGAATTAACTGAATATTTTTTTATAAATTGAAAGTATTCATAATTAAAAACCTAACTAAAT
>NC_029786.2:13274338-13298517 GCF_000816755.2 Arachis ipaensis
TATCTAAAATTTAAAGAATATATATCAATTTTCTAATAATTTAATTAATATATCAAAAAGTATATTAATCTAAAAATATTTTGTTAACAGAAATTCTATCACAATGTTTCTTTGTTATGTTCTTCGTTCCAATTATTTTTTTTAACGAATCTTCAAATTTTTTTTACAAATCCAAATATAATTAAGAAATAAATTGAAAGATCTTAATTTTTTGTCAATAATTTATTTTTTGTCAAATACTATTAGAACACTCGTCAAAAAATAACTTATATCTATGAAACGTTTAAATAAACTTTTTCACAAAACTAGTATTAACAAAACAACACCCCACACTTTTTTATATTATAAAAGTATCCATGTCCTTAAAGGGACCCAAAGATACTTTCTCCACCCTAAAACCGTCTTTAATACAAAAATGATAAACAAATAGTTATGTATAATGTCACCTAATTTCACAAAAGAACTAGTGTAATTTACTCTTTTTTTAATGGTATATTTTTTACATAATTCTCATTACATCACTCTCTATAGATAAGTATTATAATTTTAAAAAAAAGTACAATATAACAACACTGACTTATTCAAAATATAAGATATTTTAGATAACCTTAATACTAAATTTCTTATTTTTATTTGTTCATAGTCTCTTTTTTTTTAAATGAAGTTTCTTAATTTTAACTGAGATTAAATCTTAACCTTCATCATGGAAATTAAGCTCAACTAGTTAATCAATTAATTAACATGACTAATTGTTGACATTGGGCAAACTGTATTAATCTTTCATTTGATGAAAAATGTAAACAAAACAGATAAATTGATAATATCTCAAACTACCACTTTTTATTTATAGAAACTAACCACAAACGGCTCTTAGATTGGCTGACCCTTGGGAACAATTTGATCCTTGAGCCACATGTAAATAGGAACCAACACAAACCATGTAGCTGCCAATGCACCCAAAATCAAGCGATATAAGAACACAAAGGGTTTAACAGGCTTCTCCACATCTTCTTCCTTTGGACCAAGCTGCACAACAATATAGAAAACCAAGGTGCACATTAGTATCTTGTGTTATTAGTACTTCCTATTATCATCCTAAGCTAAGAAAATATATAAATGCACTACCATTTTATCAACAGCAATTACCATATTCATTTTACCCTTAAAGATGTTCCATCGATGGATCATATTACAGATGAGCAAGCATTCAATAATGTTTTCACTAGCAGTGGCAAACAAAGTTGAAAATTTACGTGCTTGGTTGGAAAATCTAGTTTATTCAAAGAACATAAAACAATTGGGTTTGATATGGGGGTAAATACCAAAGTCACCCTGGAAGCTCAATAACATACTGTAAGCTCAGAAAACAGCAGTACATCACAAAGAAGAGAGAAGAGAAAATAAACCTCCTTGAGCATTCAGGTTAGAGAGAGAGAGAGAATTAGGGGAGTTTATACAAAAGATCATTGAATTTGTTTAGGTGGAATGAACCTTCGGAGAAGGTATATCAACACATGGTGTTGATTCAAATAGCCAACTCCATCTAGTGAGATCAGTCTTGGTTTTTGTCATTGTCGAGCAACCAAGTGGCTCTCAAATCCCAATTCTACTTTTTTCCTCATTCGTCTCTCCTTTTATATGCTTGGATAATTCATTAAGTTAACCAGAAATGGAGGGGATAACAGCAGATCACATCAATCAGAACACCATGTTAATTACACAAACGGATATTCATGAAGCCATCAACAAGATAGATACTCATACAAACCACAACTCAGTTTAAAGTAACAACAAAATCCCCAAAGAAAACAACGGAAAACATCGACAAAGATATTGATTGAGAAGCCAAGATGACAAATACCTGCAAAGGAGAATCACCAGATGCAGGCTTAACACCGGTAACTGAACAACCCATAATCAAGCCATGGCGCCGAACACCACGATACCACTTTGGGCCAATCCGTTTTAGTTGGACATCCTTGAATCCAGCCTTTTGAAACCACTCAATGTACTCTTCCTCCTTGGGGAAAAGCATCCAAACATCAGCAAAGAATCGTGACAACCAGAATGTTGGGTAGACGGGACCAATTACACATGCTTTGCCCCCAAGTTTCAATACCCTGTATGCTTCCCTGATGCCGCGCTGTGGATCCGGCCAGTACTCAATGCTAAGATCAAGAAACAACAGCACATCATCAGCATTGCCTCTTTAAGACAAGCTACTTTGTATCATAACATAAAGTAACCTCAAATATTTCAAGAGAATAAATTGATCACTTGATAACATTATAACAACAATGCAACTAATAGCATACTAATCCATACTTATCATCAAGAAGGGCATACATAATAGATCTTTATAGAAGTTCATTATATTCAATTATATGAATTGCAGATGAAATGTCACAATAGAAGCTTTTCAGTGTTAACTAAAAAAATATCAGTTTTCAAATATTTGGATAAATTTTATAAAATAACCCAGATGCGAAGATTTTTTTTTTTTGGCAGAAGCTGACAATAATAGCTTATCAGAAGGATCATTTTTCATCTTTTCAATTATACTTAAGATTTTTTCAGAAAATGAAACAAACACCCTCGCCGTAAATATAAGTGGAAAGTGGTTTTGATGGGAAACTGAGCTAATCCAAACACTTTACAAGCTTACAACATGCAGTGCAGTACCTTCCAGCAGACACATATCTGTCAGCATAATCAGTTCGAAAGGGGAGATCCTCGGCATCCCCTTCGATAATCTTGCAATCCTTCAAGGGCTCCTTCTGCTTGGCCTTGGCGAGCTGGTGCGGGGACTGGTCAAGAATGGTGACATTCTTGGCATCCACATGCTTAACAATCCCCAATGTGGTGAAACCGGTGCCGCCACCAACATCAACAACAATCATGTTCCTGTCACTTAGGTCAGCAGGCTCAAGTGCCTCATCTCTCATGTCCTCAGTCCAATGGCCAGGGTTTATGACATGGTCATACACAATTGAAAGGAACCTATAGAACCAAAATGCTTCTTTTTTGTGCTGAATGAACCTAGGTTGTGATGTTGGCCTAGAAGCTGATAAACTACATTTTGGTACTATGGTTCTAACAATCCTATTACTATTATGACGAACCCTAGCTTTATTACTGAAATTGAAATTAGTAGTGCTAGAATTGAAACCTATTCTTTTAGAGTGAAAAGTGGAAGCATTGAAGCACAAACCGTTCGGGGTTTTGCTACTGAAAAGTGTGAGGCTTTCGGTTCCACTGAACATTGATGAAGCCATTGTTGAAGAAGGAACCTGAAATTGCAAAGACTGAAAATTGAAGTGGAACTGAAATCAAGTGGAAAATGTGAAGTGTAGTTGAAGACTTGAAGCAGAAAAATAATAATTAAATTAAATTAATTAAGAAAAGAGGGGAAAAACCTTTTTGGCGTGAGAAAGATGGTGGATGAGAGAGGAGCACGAAACTTTAGGCTTGACACAAGGTCATGCTCAGACAAATGCCAAATTTTCAGCTACACAAAAAGGAAGGAAAATAAATATATATTTAAAATTTTAAGGTGAATTATTATATGGTAAGGATGAAGTTGGTATAGAGATAGATTGAGGCAACCAGGAACGGACACGTATGGCTGTGAAAGTGCTGGACGTATCAGATGAAGCAGATGGTGTTATCATATGATATTTATGTTTTTTTTTTTTAAACAAAAGAAGCTCAACACATTAAAGTGGAGCAAATAAAAGAAAGAAGAAGACACATAACCAGCTACCAACAAATAAACCAACCCCCACTATCCCCAGTACTCTCATCCTCCCCCAGGCTCACCACCACTCCATTCCGTGTAACTCATCAACGTCTTTGTGTGTATGACCTCCAGGCTTGCTCTTGCATTCTTGAAGATTCGTGCATTCCGTTCCAATCAGATGTTCCAAATCACTGCAAAGAATACTGACATCCACATCTTCTTCCCCTGTTGTCTATTATGCATTCCATGTCAACTCTCAAACATTTCTTTAACAGTTCCGGGAATCACCCACTCCCTTCCTAGTAACCTCAGCCACTTGCACCACACCTGCCATGTTACCTCACACCTAAGGAATAAATGCTCAACAGATTCTAATTCCTTGGTACACAGTACACACATACTATCCCCCAGAATGTTGACTCCTAGTTTAGTCAGCCGCTCCTTGGTGTTAACTCTACCCACTAGCACAAACCACCCAAAGAGCTCAATTCTCGGAGGAACGAAACCTTTCCAAATGGAACTCGTGAAGCTATAACTCGTTATCTCAGCTGATAATGTCTCCGCTTGTATAGCCTGGATCACAGAACTAGTAGAGAAAATACCTTTATTTTCAAACTTCCACACCACATTGTCCTCCCTACCTGATGACAACCTCACTGGCCTTAACCTCTCATGCAGTTGATTGACAAGCTCCAGCTCCCATTGGAACATCGCCCTCCTCCATTGAAAATTCCAAATTCAATCAAGTCCATCCCAAAAACCACACTCCCCGATGACAAGTCCTTGCTGACTGGAAATAGAGTAGAGTCTCGGATGACTTCCTTTCAGAGTACCACCTTGAACCCAGTTATCTTCCCAAAATCGAGTCTGCATACCATTGCCTACTTCCATTGCCAGTCCACTTACCACTTTATCACGAATCCGCGGTTCTTTTATATTCAGCTGACATATGTCCTTCCAAGGGCCACCCTTTACTGGTAAAGGCTGAGTTGCTAACATGACATCCGGGTTCAACTTATTACACGAACACACAATCTTCTTCCACAGCGGGCAATCCTCCTTTGAAAACCTCCACCACCACTTAAACAGAAGCGCTGTGTTTCTCAGCACTGCATCACCAACCCCCAATCCCCCAACCTTTTTTGGAGCCTGAACTATCTCCCACTTTACCATAGGTATACCATAGTTCCCGTTCTCCTTGCACCACATAAAGTTCCGTTGTAAAGCAATCAGCTTGTCCGCTACCGCCTTCGGCATCTTGTATAGACTAAGGTAGTAGATGGGGAGACTATTCAGCACCGATTTGATAAGGACCAGCTTACCTGATTTATTCAAAACCTTGGCTTTCCACAAACTCAGCTTCTGTTCCACCTTATCAATGATTGGTTTCCAAGTCTTCACCAAGCGCGGATTCGCACCTAGAGAAACTCCCAAGTATCTAACCGGTAGAGAAGCTTGTTGGCATCCCAGCAGTCCACATGCCTGATCAATCCATCCTTGCTCACAGTTCATCGATATCAGATTCGATTTATCAAAGTTAATGCTCAGCCCAGACATCAACTCAAAGCACCGTAACAGTCTCTTATAGTTTACAATTGTTTCAGTCTCCGGTGGGCAGAATAAAATAGTGTCATCTGCAAATTGTAGGTGCGACAGTTCAATAAGATCTCCCCCTACCAGCAGTGGAGCAATGCGGCCATTCCTCACAGCCTCCCCCAACATCATATGCAACACATCTACAACTAATACGAATAGCAATGGAGAAAGTGGGTCCCCTTGTCTTAGTCCCCTCTCCATCTTGAATGGCTTGGAAGGTGCCTCGTTTACCAAGACTGCCATGGTGGCCGTAGTAACACACTCCTTCACCCAGCTCCTCCATTTTTGGCCGAAGCCCATTTTCTGTAGCACAATGTCAACAAAATCCCATCTCACTCTGTCATAGGCCTTCTGAAAATCCAGTTTGATAATGACTGCTGACTTTTTCCGAGTCTTCAACCAATGAACCGTCTCGCAGGCTATGAGTGCACCATCATGAATTTTCCTTCCCTTTACAAACACAGTCTGAGTCTCTCCAACCAGTCCCGACATCACAGATCGCATCCTGTGCACCAACACTTTCGAAATCACTTTGTACACACACCCCACCATACTAATCGGCCTAAAATCCTTCACCTCCTTTGCACCTTCAAACTTTGGAGCTAGTGTCACCCACGTTACATTGACATCCTTTGGCAATTTCGCACTTTGAAAGAACCCCATTACCGCAGCAGTGAATTCCGGCCCAATGTCATCCCAGTATTTCTTTATGAAGTTCATGTTAAACCCATCACTCCCTGGGGCCTTGGAAGATTCGCAATCCCACACAGCCTCCTTAATTTCCTCATCCGTCGGCATCACTTCTAAAGCTACAGCCTCATCCCTATGGATACACTTTACTAACCCATCTCTGATTCCAATCCTCGGAACATATTCCTGTCGATATAAATCCTTGTAGAACCCTCTAATCGCACCTTTTATTCTCGCCTGATTCCGCACAAGTCTTCCATGTAACATCAGAGCATCAATCCTGTTATTCCGTCTTCTGGCCGAAGCAATGTTATGGAAGTATCTGGTATTCCTATCCATGTTTGCAGCATGCTTAGACTGAGATATCTGTTTCCAGTGCATTTCCTTTCTAATATACCATTTTGAACAAAAGCTCACAAGCGCCTTCCTTCTAGCCTCCGTTGTACCATCATAAACTCCATCACTGACTGAATTGTCCAGCTTGGTGAGCTCCTCCTCAAACCTCATGAGTCTCTTATCCATGTCCCGGAAGTTATCCTTGTGCCATTGCCGCAGTTGTATTGCTAGAGCCCTCAGCTTGCACGGGAACTGCGCTTTTCCGAGGCTTCGCCACTCATCCTTCACCATTCTCAGAAATCCCTCATGTGTAAACCAGGCGTCTAAACTTCTGAATGGTCTAGGGGGCCCCGTTACTCTTGTTAGTTCCATGATCACTGGGCAGTGATCAGACAATCCCCTTGGGCCACCCTTAATCCTAATATCCGGAAACACCTCAGTCCATTCAACATTAACCATCACCCTATCAATCCGACTACCGGAACGCCCCCTAAACCATGTATACTTCCTATCAGTAAGAGGCAAATCTATCAACTGCATGTCTCGCACCCATTCCTTAAATTCCTCTGATGACGCCATCAAGCTAGTAGCTCTTTTACGATCCTCTACTTGTAAAATTTCATTAAAGTCTCCGAGAAAACAGAAAGAAATCTGACACAACCCCGCCACATAGCTCAGTTCCTCCCACACCCCCTCTTTGCCTCCCTCCCATGCGCCCCGTACACCAAACAGAAAGCACATCGGAAGTTGGTCTTTGTTAAAACGCCTTCAACACACAGCCACCTCTCACCTTTATACCTTTGATCTACTTGAAACACTCCTTCATCCCAAATTAATAGCAGACCCCCCGCCATTCCTGCAGATTTCACAAACTCCCAACCAGCAGTACTAGATCCCCAAAGCCTTGCAACCTCATATTTAGTAATCACTTCTTTTTTTGTTTCAAGCAATCCCAACATGTTCAAATTATATTTATTCTTCAAAGATTTCAGCATGCTTAATTTACCGTCCCCCCTCCACCCCCTAATATTCCAACAGCTCACAATCATTTAAATAAAGATTTGCTCACCTTATTTTGATTTTTTGGTCGACTCCTTCTCGCCTTTTTCTTTTGCTTCGCCAGTTTTCTCTTAGCTGCTATTTCTTCATTTTGTGCTTGAAAAATCGCCATAATATCTTCTTCCTCATCGCATAAAACCGCTCCTGATTCCACAGCCAATGCCCAGGTTGCTTGATTCTCCTGGCGCTGCTCTTCCTGTGTCCCCTCGCCTTCTAAATGGCTAACTGTGCCCAGCCTAGCCCCTGCTCCTGCCCCCCGGGCATTGCCACAGGCAGCCACCTCTGGGACGTCCCTCACTGCGTTTCCCTGTGCCCCCGAGGTACCATCCTTCCCCATTAGGCAGCTCAATCCCGCTTGGGATCCCTCATCGTGCAAGCCGGCCTCACTTATCCCATCCTGCGCCCCTTGCTCCTGCTGGTGGACTGCCGCCCTGATTCCCATCCCCTCCTGCGTAACCCTTCCCCCATCAAGCTCAACTACCACCCCATCGATCGGTCCTCCGCCCCCCACCATCTCCTCTAGTTCCGGGTTCTTATCCACCGACGGACCCCCGAGTTTAAGCGGCAACCCTCTCGCCTTAGGATCCTTCTCCGCTGGTGAGCACCCCAGCCCTCGCAAACCTTCCATCGGCGCCGCTTCAAACAGCTCCCGTGGATCCCTCCGGATCCTCAGGCCGCCCGACCCATCGTGGCCTCCAATGGAAAGAGAACCATACGCCGTTTCAGTTAGGAGGCCATCCTGGCCCAGCCCAACAACAGGCTCCCTCTCAATACTCATGTCCCTTACGGTCAGCCTCCCCCCTCCGTTCTTAGTTGGTGTTGGGCCAATTGAATGCGAGCCCATACTGTTACAATACTCCAACCGTGTCCCAGCTTGGTCCCAATCCGGATGGGCCTCTTTAGTCATACCAAATGGATCAGCCCACTTTGCATGAACTCCTCCCACCCCTCCCCATACTTGCGTGACTGTATTCTCCGACTCCCCCTCATGAACTATCTCAAATCCCTTCAAACCCGCTACTTCACCGTCCTTGGTACTAGCTGAATCCGGTACAACCGTATCCTTTTTGAATTTCAAAAAGGCAACATCCACATCATTCAATAACACATCAGAGATTACTATTCTGTCCTCACCGTGCTCAGCCTCCGTAGGCCTACCAGTAACCAGTTCCGCCGCCGGGTCCCAACTACCCTCCCCCTTCTTCATGGCCGTGCCAGCGGTGCCAAAAACTTCATTCTCCGCATAGACATTTCTGCTTCTCCCCATGCTGACCGCACCGCCCTCCTGTGGTTCTACCTCCTTCACAAAGATCTCAAACACCGTCTTCCCAACAACAATTTGCATCCATTCTCGGATTACATCAAATACCCCCGTCTCAACTTGAATCCTCCCTGCTTCAAACGATGCTCCTTCCCCCGTCATTACATCACACTGGACCACGTTGCCCCACTGCCCTCCTATTCTCTTGAACGTTTCCGGCGCCCATGCATGTAAAGGAATTCCGTAGCACTCCAGCCACGCTCGTCGAGTAATACACCGTTCCGATTCCTCCCAACGCGAGACCCTATGGAATACTTGCAACAAATTATCCATCTTGAATGTAAACACTCCCTCCGCATGCTGCACAGTATCAAATATTACCAGCACTTTGCACGGCCCGATCTCCCTAACATACACAATGTTGGGCAGATTTTTAGACACCACCTTCTTCACTGATCTGAGGTCCACTGGGTGTAAAGTGTGCCCCACTAAACTCCTCGCCAACCATTCCATATTTGCTTCAACTACCGGCACATCAATTCTTTTCACAGGTCCACTGCCCTCTGTGGCATTCTTATGGTCTCGCACTGGCTGTTCCTTCATAGCTTTGGCCGCAGCCACCCCATCCCCCTGATAAGAATCCAATGCTTCACCGCCAATGGGACTTGTTATTTCCTTCCGCACTGTGCCACCCATCTGAAACTGTCTTCGATACTTAGCTTCCCCCGTAATCTCCACTGGTTCATTTCTGCAATCGCCTTGAGAGCTCCCCCTTTTGTCGTGTACCGAACAAAGGCAAATAAATAGATCACACCACTCTTTCGTTTACGGTCAAGATAAATGTCGTTAATTCTTTTCGTCCAACAAAATAAGTGATACAGCTCCCTCCTTGAGATATCAGCCGGTAGATTATCCACAAACACAGAGAATGAATCATTTTCCAAACGATGATATGCCTCCCGATTCCAAATTCTAGGATCCTTTGGTGTTAACTGTACTCCTCTCGTACTACCCCCTGGAGTACTCACCTCTCACAGCCCCTCTGCCTCCCATTTCGTTCCCCAGTTCCCACTTCTCCTTTTAGTGTAAAGAGAAAATTTCAGGACAAAAAAAAAAAAGAAATTCAAGTGCACCATTGCACCATTATGATGAAAAACATAATATGCTTCAACTAAGTTTTGTTGGTGATCCATGTACCATGTTACTCAAATAGTTGGACTTGCATTCAAGATTAACTGATAAGAAAAACACAATCTTTTTACATAGCTGTTGTATCTCAAACAACTGCTCAACATAGTTCAAATTTAGAAGAAAACAACAATGAAACAAATCTTTGGCAACAACAGCAATGAATAAGGAAAACTATCATCATTAACATTGCAGTAAAGAGTCTAGTTAAATCAAAAGTGTGATTGGAAGGATTTCCATATGATATTTATGTTAAATTGTTAATAACACCTCTCTTTGTTAGCTTTGTTATGCACGTGTGTATTAATAACAGATAAATTGATATTAATATTAATTTCAATAAGGTTATATATAGTACTATACTAAAGGTTATATATAATACCACATATAAGGTTTATGAGTCTAAATTTTAAAAGCAAAAAATTTTATTTAATTTTTTAGTTTGTTATTCTTCTTTGACTACTTCATAGAATAAGAGTATATTCTTTATTTTTTATTGAAATTATCCTTTTAAAATATAAGTTATAATTTGTATGATATTTTATTGATATACTCATTCTATTATTCTTTTGATAATTTGATTATTGTTCTCATTCAAGCTTATTTTTTCATCTAACATTACATTGTGATTCTTTTTTGCCGCAATTGTTTATAATGCACCACATCTATCAAATACCACATTGCGTTGTATTCAATGATCCGGGTTCTAATTACATGGACGTAAGAGTTTAACAAAAGGCAATGAACTTTATTTTATTGAAGGATAGTTGGAACTACTCATATATTATGACCAACCTAATAGAATGTGAATAAAGTTTATTTTTTTTACGAGGACTTCAACTTTTTATTGAGCAAATATTTTCAAGAAACTTTATAAGCCAATTTTAAATAGGGGTGATAAATAATTTTTTATGGATCTTATCATTTTACTTTGGATATATTCTTTATTTGAGTATTTTTTTTACTGACTTAAAAGAAAACAAACAACAACTAAGAACAAAAAAATAAACAGGAAACTGCTTAAGAAAGACAGTTTCACTGAATACTATTCTCAAACTCCTTCCAAGGCAACGGAAGCTCCACTTGGGGAGAAATGGTCCTTATTGCAGTCTTTGCCATGATGTCTGCTACTGTATTTGCATCTCTCAAGATCAATCGGAGATCAGCACGCTATTTCCAAGACATGATATCTCGGATTTTTAACACCAAAGGATTAATAAAACCAGAGCAATCCTGTAAATTATTGACAATAGTAAAGGCCTCCACATAGTCTATTTCACATATAATATCTCTTTTTCCCAAGTCCCATGATAAAAGAAAGCCTCTCCAAATAGCAAACAACTCTCCTTGCAAAATGCTACGACTCTCAATTGTTCTCAGACAGCCTCGTTGCCACCTTTCCTTCCAATCTCTGCTAACACAAGCAAAACCAACCCGAGTACCATTGCTAGGATAGCTAGCATCACAATTAATCTTAAAGGTACCCACTGAGGGGGAAATCCAAGAGCCACTAATGGTGGAGGGGATAGACAGTCATTGCAACTCAAAAATATTTTGGAACTCCTTTTCCAAGGACAAAGCCATAACAGTCACCTTGTCTGTGGTCTAAGGCTCGTAAGGATGAAAGATCTCATTATTCCTCGAACGCCAAATCCACCAGAGACCAGAAAAGAATCTAAAGGGGCGTTGTTTGCTATAATATAAGAACCAACTCATCAAATCCACTGGTTGACCGGAGATCCCCAAAGCTTGCCAAACTATCTGGGCTTTTGGACAATTCCGAATGCAATGTAAAACTGATTCTTGACCTGAGAAACATCGTGAATAGCTATCCATGTGCGAAATGCCCCTCCTAAAACGAAATGCAGCAGTAGGAAGCGCCTCCCGAAGACATAGCCAGGCCAAAAATTTGTACTTTTCCGGAACATGTTGACGCCAAAGCCAAAGCCAATTACCCCTATCCTCCTAACTAAACATCTTCTTACTGAGCCACAAATAACCACTACGAGCATCATAAACCTTTGAAGCCGCACCAGTCCAACACCAACTGATGTTTGAACTAGCTTGAACATCCGGGTTGTAAGAGTTAATGTTGTTCTGCAGAGACTGATTCAGATGAGAATAGATATTCTCAAGGTTCCATTGTCCAGATGTCCAAAGGTCCAAGATCTTGAGATCCGAATCAGAAATGTCAACATAATTCATCTCATGACACAGTCGCCCCTCTCTTCTCCATTTAGAAAACCAAAAGTTCTATTCCAAATCCCCAATGCACCAAATAAAACCTTCCTTCAGGATATCCCAAACTCGACATATACTTTTTCAAACATAAGATCCCCTTCCTCGAGACCGACTGAAATATTAGCACAAAAAGATCTCTAATTCCCAGACCCCAAACTTCTTAGGGGTGACCAATACCTTCCAGTTAACTAGATTTAGGCCTCTACCATCAGCTTGACCCTTCCATAGAAAGTTTCACATCATAGATTCTATCTTACTAGTTACCCCTTTATGGAAGAGAGATACTTGCATGCGGTAAGTAGGAATCGCAGTCACTACCGAATTGAGCAAACAGAGTATGCTCACCTTATTAAGCAATCTCCATTTTCAGCTGGCTAGCCTTCCCCGAATCTTGTCCAAAACATCGTTGAAAGTTGCACGTGTCACCCGAGAGTGATTAAGGTTCACCCCTAAATACTTGCCCAAGTTCTGGACGAAACTGATGGAGTACACTCCGGTGAAAATCTCTTTTTTTTTTGTCGCTGACACATTCCTGGAGCATAGTGCTTTAGATTTCTCCACATTAACCTTCATCCCAGAGGCTCTGCAGAAGTTTTCCAAAGCTACCATTACAGTTTGAACTTGCTATTTTTCGGCTTTAAAGAAAATACGTAAATCATCGGCAAACATCAAATGAGAAATTTTTGGACCCCCTCTAGAAACCGCAACTGGCTTCCACAAGCCCCTATCAACTTGTTGATTAATAGAATAGGACAATCTCTCCATACACAACACAAACAGATACGGTGATATAGGATCTCCTTGCTTAAGACCCCTGCTCGGAGTGAAGCTATTTAATCTCTCCCCATTCCAGAGGATAGACAATAAGAAAGCAGTGACACAATGCATAATCAGATTGACTGTCGGAGGAGGAAAGCCAAAACTCACAAGGGTTTGTTTCAGAAACTTCCAATCCACTCTATCGTACGCTTTCTCCAGATCAATCTTATAGGTCAGGGTGCCTTTATTTGACTTTGTCTTCTTCATGAAATGGAGAACCTCTTGTGCTACAATAATGTTGTCTGGGGTTCCTCTCCCTGGGATAAACCCTCCTTGAAGGGCCCAATAATCTCTTTGAGATGGGGACGAAGTCTATTGACCAGGACCTTCGTTATAACTTTATAAACCACATTACAGAGACTAATAGGTTGGAAATCCTTCATGGAAACCGAATTTTCTACCTTCGAACTAATAACCACAAGAGTTTCCATCATCCTTGGATCCATATCCAAACCAGAGAACGCATGACAAACCATAGTCCAAACATCAAAACCAACAATCTCCCAGTATTCTTCAAAGAAGAAAGCTTGAAACACATCAGGGCCCGGCGCCTTAAAAGAATGCATATTGAAAACAGCCGACTTAACTTCTTTCAAAGTAACTGGTGCTGTGAGGCTACAACAGGCTTCATCATTCAGGAAAGACAGCGGCACATCACCAAGACAACCTAAATCTACATCCTCCGACTAGCAAAATAGGCGTTTATAAAATGATTCAGCTTCCCTTCTAAGGACCTCCGGATCCGTTTCCCATACCCCATCTTGAAGAAAGAGACTATGAATCTTATTATGCTTTCTCCGCACAAGAGTCTGGACATGAAAGAACTTGGTATTTCTATCCCCGAATTTTACCCACTGCTCTCTGGATTTCTAAAACCATAGAAGTTCCTCCTGCACAAGCATGTTATTAAATTCCTCAATCAGCTGTTGTTCTTTTTGCCGCATAGACAAATCTTCCATTGCTTCTAGTCGCTTCTGAAGGAAATTAATCTGTCTTTCCAATTCGCATGTCCTAACGAAAATATTGGCGAACACTTTAGAATTAAACTCCAAAGAATTCTTCTGCACTTCTGAAAGCTTGCCATCCATCTCTCTATAGCCAGCCTGCCATGACTGGTTCACAATATCTCTGTACCCCGGATGAGTTGCCCAAGCCGCAATAAACCGAAAAGGTCTATTCTTTTTCGGTTGGGAATGACCTGTACAATGCACTAGAATAGGACAATGATTAGACTGAAGCCTATTTAAAATTTCTGCGTAAGCCTCTGGAAAGAGAGATAACCATCCACTGTTGATACAGACCCGGTCAAGTTTTTTTGCCACCTCAACATCATTTTTAACCCTTCTGTATCAAGAAAATCGTCTTCCAATAGTCTTCAAGTCAAACAGATCACTATCCCATAGAGAGACCGTAAGCCGATCTGCATGGTGACTCGAGAAGAGGCAACCCTTAGATTCGTGAGAGAATAGTAATTCATTAAAATCACCAAGAACAATCCATGACCCGCAGAAAGATGAAGACTGAGTAACAAGATAATCCCATAGCAAAACTCTGGTATTAAACTGAGGACTACCATATATACCACTGCACCTCCAAATCACATTATTTACCTGAACCTCAACTGTAACACACTGATCGAAAGCATCAACTTGTTTGCAGTGAGCACCTTACATTGCAGAAAGGAACCAGATACCCCCTTATGACCTGATGCCTCCACTATACCAATAGAGTGATAACCAAGTCTTTCCCAGAACAGTTTCAAGTGTTGAAAAGGACAGTGAGTTTCAACCACAATAAAAATTACAGGTTTAAATTTCCTAACCAGCTCTTTACAATTCATTCGGGCTAACTTATTAGAAGCACCCCTAATATTCCAAATTATTATATTTAAACTATCCATAATATAAAATATAAAAATATAAAACAAGGAAATTAAAGTGCTTCACCAACCTCAAACCGAGGCTTGCCCCACGGGAGTGACTCCCGTGACCTTCATATTTGCCGGATCTCCATGGAATATATCCTTATTCTCGCCTACAGATGCAGCAATAGTCAGCAACACACCTTCCTTCTCAAATGGAACCGACACGGTAACACTCTCCTTCACGGCTGCAAGAGGACATGACGATGCTTCCACCGCCGTGCCTCCACTATTCTCAACTGGCGAGCTCTGTAGGGAGGCCGGCCTTGGTCGTTTCTGGAGAGAGGAGCTGCGAGGCACTGGGGTGTGTCGGGTTGAGGAGATCGACGTCTCACCAACACGGGAAGCGCGGTGTCCGACCTTGACCCGTGACCCGACCCTGGCCCGATAGGAGTACTTTATACCAACCGTTTGATCTCATTATTCTATTAATTTTTTTATCTCATTATTCAATTCGTAGTGCTTCTCCTCTTACCACTAGATGCACTTTTCTATATTTTTACTGTTGCCGTTCTTCTCCTTCCTTCACCATTGCAATTGTATTGGCTCCATCTTTTCCTCACCTTCATTCACTACAATTACAAATTTTATACCGTTTTACTACAATTATTAATTTCATGCATAACTTTCACTTTCATTTTTCTTTCTCTTTAGTTTACCCCAATATGTATTCATTCTTCTATCTTTTTAATTTGCCTCTAGTGTTTCACATAAAAAGATAATACACTGTCTTTTTCTCTCATCAATTTGATTTAGAAAAAAAGAGTACGAAGAAATTGAGCATTCAAATAAAAAAAAAGTCAACACCACCACCTGATTTGGTGAATTACAAAGAAAAAACAACAGTAAATATGAAAAATACTTTATAACTGATGATGTTGCAATAATTGATAAACTCAAAGAACTTGAAACGTCACAATGTGACTATTATTTTTTTTATTATTTATTTTTCTTTAGTTGAAGTTAAGATGATGGCATTGATTTTTTTAACCTTTTTCTACTTATTAGGTGCATTTTTTATTAGTTTATTTGTGAATTCAAAAATTCTTGCTACATTTTCTATTCTCACCAGAAAAATATCATGCTATATTTTGATTTACAAGAGTCTGATCCTAAAATAATTTCAAAACCTTTACTATTCTTTTAGATTTTATTTTATATATATATTTTTTATTTAAGAGGCATAATTTATTGGAATTGCATTTATTCATCATTAGGTAAGTATTTTAATTATTCTGTCTCTTATTCTCTTTGATAGTGGGACTGCTAGATTTTCTCATGTCATGTGAAGAATTTGTATTGTGGGGTGGGATGGATTTTGATTTGGGGAATTAGAGAAGACAGATTGTTGTTGATACAAAAAGAATAAACGAAATAAGATTATAATACTTCCAAATGTGATAAAATATGGAGTCATTGCTTTGGGAATAATGGCCGCAAGTGATGTGTTCTCAGAAGCAAATCCAACATCATATATTTCAGAGATTAGGAAGCAAGCAGATTCTGCCTGATTCCAAATTAATTCACACATTCCATAAACTATGACAAGGTAATTGTTTTAAGTAGACTTATGTGGGACAAAAAATGATTGACTATCTAACAACATTAGACTAATCCCATTCTTTCACATCCATGGCATAATTAGAATTTTGATGGACAATGGTAAAAGTGTATCTTTTACATATTTGTACACGGGTAATATAAAAAATAAAAACAAGAGTCAATAACTTGCCAATAAGCTAATACTGAAACCTTCTCTTGAATATCTATATCGATTTCTATATCTTTCACTATTGTCGTATCACTATATACCAGTATAATCTAAAAAGTATTAGTTCTCAAGTTATGGAATCCTATGCTAACTATAAAAGGTTATAGTTATCATGGTGTGAAAATAAAAGTGGCTAACTGAATACAAAGAAACCAATCGGATTGAATAAAAAAATTAAGTTATTGTGCATTCTAATTAAAAAACAAGCAACTATTTTTGGTTAAATGATTTAACATTGCATTCTAATTTATTTTTGGTTGAATGATTTAACATTGCATTCTAATTGCACTTCAAAAATATTTGTTCACAAAATGAAATATCTAAACTCTTAAGATAACTCATATTTTTCAGGATATAATAGAAAAAAAGATATTGAAATATTCACAGGGTCTGATGTAAAAGAATCTCAAGAATTCAAGAGAGAAGTTTTGGAGAAAAAATTATCTGCAAAAAGAAAAATAATTGTTGAGACAAAACTATTTCAATACATTCTTGATATATGTAGAATTTGTGTTTAACAAAGAACGGGAGAAAACTGGAATAAACTATATGAAAATAGATATAATAGATTAGGTCAATATTAATTTTGTCTTAAGTAGTAGTATTATGATAATGGTAGCACACATGATGAAGGCACTATCCCTTTATGAGAATGAATTTTTGAGAGCGAAATGAGATTATAGTTATGTTAGAGAATGTGATTGCTCATAGTGGACAATGTGTTATTTTTGTTATTAACTATGTTTGCTTAGAATTGATATTTTGTCAGTTTTAATCTTACATATAGATTGATTTCTGTATGCATATATTTAGTTTTACATGTGGTTTAGTAAGATTTTTTTTATTGTTATTAATAAACATAAATTAAAAATTATTATATTACATGATAAGTCAAACAATTTTATTAAAACAAAACATGTCTAAAAATTGAAATAAATAATAAGTATACACTTATACCGATGAAATTACATCAAAATAAAATCTCTACGTCCAAAAAAAAAAAATAAAACCTATAAAAAAATGTAATCAAAATTACATCGTCAAAAAATTGAACAACTATAAAATTAAATTCCTTAAGATAAAAATTATTATTACATAATCTGATATTTACCTTAATCGTAGATTTTTGCTGCCGCAGCACCACTGATCTCGTTCGAGCAGAGAGAGTGATGGCGGAATTGGATGCTGCTGAGTCAAAAAAAACGAAAAACGGCACAGTTTGAAATGGCGAAGGAAGTGTGCCTTTGCCTTGTGTCGTATGAAAGGTTGTTCGTGATCAAACTAAGCAATTTAAAGAAAGAAGAAGTTGATGTCAAAGATTGGACTTGTTTGTCTTCACCAAATTTCGATTTGGATTTGGAACTTCCAGAGCATGATCTGTGTCCTTTCGTGTTCGACTCCAAGATCTATTTGGCGACCAGCGAGCTGCCTCTAATTATCAAGCATGAGGAACCCGTTTCCATGGAGGATCTGAAACCCTGGTCTGGCTGGCCAGTCTATGAATTCAAATTTGAGGAGGGTCGTTTTGGGCGTGCGGAATCACTGGATGATGCACCCCTCCCTCTTCACCAATCAACCATCGCAAACACGCCAGGCTCGGGCGATGTTTACTTCTATATGAATCTGAAAACATGGGTCAAAGATTCATCTGGATTTTACGTTCTTTCTCCTGGTTCTAGAGTTTGGAGACCGTTAATGGCTGCTCAGGCCATATGTGACACACATCTCTCAAATTGCTTGTTCGTTCTGGATAACAACCTCTTTTTTTCATCCTTCAAGGGCACAGACTCCTGCTTGTCCCGCTTCGACCCCATAAAAGAGTCTTGGACGGTTGAGCCCTCCTCTGCTAACAATCTTTCCAACTTCATAATTGGTAGGGTCATTGAGGACCCCCTTCGTCTTACTTTTCCCCCACACATTTCTGTGTCCCTTCCCGGTCTTGGCAGCCGCAACTACACCGTTTGCCTTACGCATGAGTTTGTGGAGTTACCTCCTGATATGACACCTTTGGACAAGGTCCTTGCCATTCTCGTTAACCAACAGAGTGGCCATGTCGCATTATATCAATACCTTGATCTGTGTTTTCAAGGTATTCAACCGGAGTTGGTAGAATGTGGCAGACTTATTTTTGTTGACCTGGGCAACGGGAAGCTGTGTGCAATACTCACTGGGGATTCTTACTTGTCCGATTCAGTGACGCTCTGCATCTCAGTTTTCACATTGTCCGCGGACTTTACAGCATTGCAACTTGACAGTGGGGCTCCTCCCATGGAGCGAGATTTCTTACAAGTGACTGTCCATAGTAAGAGTGTCTACACCATGAACAGAACGAGGCTTGCTAATCATATATGCCACGCCTTTGTTTGGCCACCTACTAAGGGAGGAAGATTTAATGATAGGACAACTCGACCATTCTAACATTTCTTGTTATTTCTTGTGGCTTGTTATCATCCTTTGTTGTCATGAATGAACAATGAATTACATCATTAAATTTAGAAAGAATTTAATATATTGCTAAAATTTGTATTTTTATTAAACCAAGTGAAATGTATATGAATTTAAGGAGATGATATAAAAAATTGTGTACTATTAATGAGAAAGTGATGAGTTGTCAATTATAATTATAAATCGGATAAACTACATTATACTCTGAAATGAGTTAAGTCTCAAAATTGTCCCTGAAGTTACACTCGAGATTCAAAGTAGTTCCTAAAGTTAATAATTATCCATTTTTGTCCCGGAAGTTGCATTTCGAGATCTAGAGTCGTTCTTCAGGCACATTTCGTCCACTTGGCACCACTGGAAAGCTGACGTGGATTAGTAAACTTTTTTAATATAATTTGGTCCCTAAATCAAAATTAAAAACCCTAATCTCTAAATTTAAAGATCACTCTCTGCAGTACCCCTTCTCTTCTCTTCTCTGCAATATCCCATTCTAAAAGTGAGCTCGAATTTCCAAGAGAGCGCCTTATAACACAATTTGAAATAGACAATAGGTCTGAGGGATTCTCATTGTTTGATGTTGATAAGGGAAGTAATAATGAAGATAACTGTGTCACCTGGAGTCCAGGATTGTTCTACAAAACAAAGATAACTGTGCTTGCAGCAGTTAAAGTTAATCCAACTCCCCAGCTTTAACAGATAGCTGCATGATAACGTGTCACATGAAATTATTATCTTAAGCACAAATACTAACCAATACAACAGAAAAGATGCTTATAACGGAAACACATCGAAGAAATGCACAACGGAAAATACCACCATACAACAGCCGCCTTGATATATATGATCCTTTTCCTGGAAATCTGTAACCAATTGTTGCCTTGATGCACACCGGGTGTACCTCCATCAATCCAGAAGCAACCCACTTTTTTCTTCTGGAAATTTTCAACGGTTTTTGTAAATGTTTATAATTTCCAATATAAAAAAAAATGAGTAAATCGAAATGGTCTTACACGAAGGCACTCATGTATTGCATTTATCATTGGCTGATGGTGCGCAAATATAAGAAACTTGCAACCTGCCTGCAGTGATCCCAACATATTACACATAATAACCACCTAATTCATTCAACTTATAGTCCTGCAGTGATCACAACATAGAAAATGGCTTAAAATGCCCTTATGCTATGCAAAACAATTTAAAAAAAATGATTTAAAAAATGTTAGTACTATTATAAAAGTTTGTAATATTTTAGTAATTTAGGTAAATATTGGTTATAACTATATTTTTTAAATTTTTAAATTCTCGTAATTAAATATTTTGTTAGCTTTTTTTAATGCATGAAATAAAATATATATTTTTTTAATTTTTAAATTATTAATTTTTTTTAATCAATTATTAATTTTTTAATAAAAGAATGGGCAGAATTAAATCATGAGTAATTCGAATCTGGCCAATTCAAATTACTATGTGCAGCGTGTGTGAGTGTAATTCGAATCATCCTGATTCGAATTATTATGGGGGTGTAATTCGAATCAGGTTCGAATTAGTGGGTGTGTGCGTGTGTGAGTAGTTCGAATCAGTGTTATTTAAATTACATGTAATTAGAATTCGAATTAGACTGATTCGAACTATATATAAATGAGTCTTGGTTGATTCATGAACCAGTTTTTGGTTTTATAATTTTGTGTATAAATAATAGAGAAAAATACAAATAGGTCTCTTGCCTTTTCGCCTGTGAATTTTCTGAAAATTTAAAAATATATTTAAATTTTTAACCTCCTTAAAATTTGGTTAAATCAATCCCTTCATTAGTCACCAAAAAAAAAAAAAATCAATCCCTTCATTTACTTGGGTCCGTCAAACCTAATAAAAAAATCTGATATAACTCCTGTTGACTTGGTCGTTATGGATGCACATATGAAGAAGAAGTTTTCAAAACAGGACGAATTAATGACTTCGTTTTGATTCAAATCCTAATTCATCAAATTGAGAGTTAGGGTTGCTATCGTCACCTTCCTCCTCCTCCTGTACTACTACACGCACATCCTTCCTCAAACACCACACCCGCTTCAGTGACCTCTTTGTCCTCGGCTCCACGGGGGGATCCATCTTTCTCTCCCTCATCCAGCGATTCTCGATTCCTGTAGGTGTGTATGGGATGATCATTTTCTGCAAAATAAATTTTCTACTGTTAAAGCAAATCATTTTAGTTTGCTTAATTCACTGATCTGATGAAAACGTATTCACTAATTTTAGTTAAAGCAAATCATTTTTCTCTTTTATCTAAATCGGCTTCATTTTTATAGTTATTGTTTCTATTTGAATATCATTGTGGTAGCTATTCATATGATGGATATATAAGCTTGCATAATTATATTGTTAAGTGTTTTATCACTATTGTAAATGAAATAAATTCTTAAATGATCACTTTGATTAGGTATTTTATCTTTTTTTTTAATGTACATGTATTTATACATGTCTAATTTTTTTATCACAAATTTATTAAAGACTTCTTTTTTAAGGGGATTTTAAATGAATGTTGTGAGCAGGATTTTCATCATGGATTGGAGTTTATGCTTCTAAAATCATTTAGGGTGACCTAGCTGAACAGGCATCGGCTTCTCTAGCATTGCTGATATTAGGATCTCCTTCTTTAATGTCTAATTTATTAATGGTGTATTTTTTATTCCATCAAACTTATCCAACAATTCTTCATTGCCTGTTTTAGTTGTCATGAAGGAATAATAGTATGTATAGTTTGATTTTCTTTTTCATTTCTTATTTTAAAGAAATAATCAGTTCATAATATTTATTAATTTTTTTTTAATGTCAATCTTTTTAGTGCCTCAAAATATTCAATAACTTAATAGTTTATATCCCTGTCAAGTTCTAACATATATATTTTGCAAAATCACAATCTAAGCAACTGACTAGCTCCAAAACATCAAAATTGTCCATGATTTACATTCATACAAATACGAATAATATCTTTCTTATAATGATTTAGATGACTTGATAGCATTCACCACTTCCTTAGCCTTCTATTTTAGTTTCTTATACATTGATAAGCTTTTGGTACATATTTATGTGTATTTCTTATTTGTTTACTATGTATTATTGGATACGTGTTCTTAGTCATTAAGAGTTTAGAGAGTGTTGAAACCTATGGTGTTAATTAATTGCTTGCTATATATTTGTGTGTGTAATAATGCCATGGGTACTAGGTTGAACATACTAACAAATAATAATATTGTAAAGTATATTGAGTCTTTTGATATATATAATAAATTGGTGGTCTCCTTTTGGGTTAAGTCTCCTATTCTTAAACATTGAATCTCTAGTGTCGTGGTTGACCTACAATTTGTTTCAAATATTTTATTGTTGAATAGTTTACTGTATTTGTCTTCTCTTAATTATATTGTTGATTATTTTATTTTTTTTATGTCTTATATAATTTCTTAAACATGGAGAATCTGAGGTTTTAATTGACCTGCAATTAAAATTTTAAGTTTCTCTAATTATTTGTAGGAAAAATAGCAGACAAAGATAAAGGAGTAGATTGACGAATGTGTACAAAAAAAAACAGATGCTGAAATTTGCTTCTTTATGTTTTCTTATAAGAATTTGATTGGAACTATGTTAATATAATTATCCAAAATTTAATTAGCAATTTTCTTTTATGCCTCAACATTAATAAACTTTGTATTTTTTTTATGCTAGAATAATATATTTTTTTTATGCTGAGTTAAAGAAGCAAAAAATTTCTAAAGCAAAGACCGTATTAACCAATTACAGTATATATATATATATGTTTAAGTAGAACAAAAATATTGATTTTGTTATATCAATTACTGTGTTAAGTATCTGCACATCTTAATTGTTGCTTTTTTTTTATTGGAATCATTATGCTAATGAAGCTATACGAAGAATGTGTGTAATTTTCTGAGAATATATTATTAATTTATGTGATTAATAGTTAGAATTTTGTTTGAGGTGTTTGAGCAAGTCTTATTCGATATAAATTTGAGGAAATACTTTTAATTTTTTTTTTCAGTTGTACAACAAAATGACCTATTAAATATGCTAAAAACATATTATTCATAAAATACTCATTAAATGATAACTTATGAATAAAATAAAAATATGTAACAAATTAAATAAATTATAAGTAAAATATACTAATAAAAAAATTATTAAAAAATACAAATAAAATATTAACTATTATTAAAGGAATTAAGCATTCTAAATTTATATATTGAATTTTTATAATTTGATTAAACATTAACTACTCAATTCATATATATGCTAATTAAATTAATTCTTTTGTGAACCTTTAATATAATAGTACGTTTGCTGTTGCAACTTGCAACAATAATAAGGTGCAGAAAAATTCACTTGGATATTGATTTATGTTGTATTGAATTTTATTAAAGCTTCCACTTTTATTCGAAGCCTGAAATAATTTGTATATGCTAATTAAATTTTATTCCAATTTTGTAATTTTTTTAAATTATTTATTTTTTGCACATTATTTATATGTGTCTTGTGTATGTTTGATATACAAAATATTAAAGATGATGTACTTCAGAAAATATTTTTATAGTTGTATTAACAATATTTACACGATTTTTCAGTAGGTTTTGATTAAGAAGAAATGCTGGGAACTATTTGTGATAGTGACCATTATGATAATCTGTTCCCAATTTTTGGTGTTAATGATTAGTCTGTCATTTTGAATTTGGCGATACAGTTATAGTAAAAGTAAATCTACTTTTAGGTAGTTGAAGAAATGAAAAATCACAATGTTTTGCATTTTTTTAAAATGTATTTAAAGAGGGTTATTCAAGTACAATTTTTCAACTAAATTCTACATTTTTATAGCTTTTAATATGGTTGATGATCAACTATGTGACCTATATCTTGTTAATTGATAATGTGAGATATATCAATGTGAAATATATCAACGATGTAGATTTAATATAAATTTATTTTATTTTTATTCATTAATATTCTGTGCCTGTTAAGAGTTTTAGTAGTGTACTATAACCTTTCTTC
Source organism: Arachis ipaensis (assembly GCF_000816755.2). NCBI lineage: Eukaryota > Viridiplantae > Streptophyta > Magnoliopsida > Fabales > Fabaceae > Arachis > Arachis ipaensis. The sequence continues at coordinate 13,298,460 of NC_029786.2, forward strand.
AGTTAATTTATAAAGATAATAAACTACCTCTGACTTAAGACATGTCTCTGGATAACTT
>NC_029786.2:13298567-13325067 GCF_000816755.2 Arachis ipaensis
TTATGGCTCTTTTATTTAATTTTTATATAATAAAAAAGAAGCTAAGTTTTAATTTATTTTTATATATAGTTATGCATGACTTTATATAAACATATCCTGTAATTTTTTTTTTTAACTTTCAAACCTTAATTTGAGAGCTAATGATGATGTCAGTGGTTTGCGGATTTTGCAACATGTCAAAAGTATTCATGTTCCAACAAAATAGAAGTGATTATGGAAGCTTCATATTTTTTTCTGTGTTTTTAGTATATCTTCCTATAGTTTATCTATCAATTTATGTAGGTGAGGATATTAGCGAGAGATATAAATACACTCAATACAAGAAAAATAAGGTCACTTAAAGAAAAGAAAATGCTTAAGGTGCATGTTGTTAAGGGATGCAACAATGTCAGAAAATTGTGTTTGAAGGTTTAACAGATGAAGTGGTAGGATAAAATTACAATTTAGAAATGGACCATGAACTTATCCAAGTAATGGAGAGGTACATACACATGCTTGAAATAGATGATAGCAAATTCTTCCATTTTTATATTACTAGATATAACCCCGTAAATAATACAAGAAGGAGACTTCAATAGGTTGTTTATGACAATGAGGTGAGACTGAAATCACTTATAAAACTTTGTATCCTGTATGACATAATGCATTCAGAAACGACAAATTTTTACTTAACAAAAGAGTAGGAATTTGTTGTTAGTCATTTTTACTTAAATTTTCTATTAATGTCTGGATCTAAGTTGTAGTGTTGTGTAATGTCAACTTGGTGTTGCTATTTTTTTTTATATTTTGTTTTGCCTTTATTTTGTGCACTACTTTTGGAGCATGACGTCTTTAATATGGAAGTACTTAGTACAATCGCACTACAACATTCAATTAATCTTTTATTTGTACGTTCTTTTTAAAATTCAATCTTTATCTATATAATGTGCTGTTACGATCTGTTGAAATAAATAAAAAAAAAACACGATGTAGGTAACATAGAATTTTAGTAATCTATTTTCAAATGCAAAAATATCACATTAAAAAGAATATTAATTAACCTCCATGACTTAACTATAACATTTTTCGTTCATATTTACGTACCAATAAATTATACCAATGAATGTCAAATATTCATGAGTAATAGTTATAGTGTACTAAAAAGAAAGTCTAAACATTTAAAGGAGTTAAGTTTTAAAGTGGTCTCTGAAGTTACACTCGAGACTCAAAGTAATCCTTAAAGTTAATAATTACTCATTTTTGTTCCTGAAGTTGCACTCCGGATTCCAGAATCGTTCTTCAGACACATTCCGTCCATCTGCTGCCACTAAAAAGTTGATCTAGATTTCTCTGTGACATTCTGGAGACGTAATGGCTAGCTGATGTGTATTAGTAAACTTTTTTTATGCAATTTCGTCCCTAAATCAAAATTAAAAACCATAATCTCCAAATTTAAAAATCACTCTATGCATTACCCCCTTTCCTCTCTTCTCTTTAATAAACCTTGCATTCACGTATAGTTTCTGATTGTCTTCTTGTTTATTAGGGACTCAACAAGTCACTCATAGAAAACAGCGCAATAACACTAGGGAGGCTTGCATGGGTCTGTCCAGAACTTGTATCTCCGCATATGGAGCATTTTCATGCAACCTTGGTGCACTGCTCTGTCAATGTAAATCACTGAAATTCTGTTGCCGATGACTTGCATCCATGATCCCCCTAACAAATATCTTTTGTTTTTTCTTTGTGTGCTATAACTTTAAGAGAAAAACCCAAATCAGCCCCGGACAATTACCTCGAAAGACAACGAGGCCCTTGACAAAAAAAAACCCCAACCCGACCCCTAACAAAAAAATAAAACCCAACCCGGCCCCTAACAATTACTTCGAAAGGACAATGAGACTCCTGTGCTTTTTTGGCACAGGGACTAATCAGTCCCAAAAAAAATTATCAGGGACCGGATTGGGTATTTTTTTTTTCTTGGGAGCCTCGTTGTCCTTTCGAGATAATTGTCAGGGGCCGGATGTGGTATTCACTCTAACTTTAACTGACAAAGGTGTAATCACTATATAGAGAATATAGATGATATGGTTGTATTTCTTTCTTGAGCTAGGCATTTAGCTTTATTTGTTCGTCCTAAGATCTGATATTGAATTATTGATGCTTTAGAAACTGGTAAATGGTGGCACCTTGGTCCTTTGTTGATATATATAGCGCACAACATTTAAAAAAGAGTAAAAGTGTGTCTAAAGAATATCTTTATTTTAGGAATTGGGCTATAAAATGTACAGGGTGTTGGGAATAAGACACCATTCCCCTTTGAGAAAATACTTTTGACAGAGGAAAAGAAAAGTCAGATACAAGCTTTAAGTGTTTCCGACTGGTGCAAAAAATATGGAGAACTTAGCCTCATATTTATAGCCTAGGCCACCCACTCCATTTGCTATCCTGAGCAATGTGGGACTAATTCAACCAAATCTTAACAATCTCCACCTTGATTGAAATAGTCACACATCTTCAGCTTCCATTGTCAACACCGACAATTTTTTGCTGCCATTGTCTATACCGACAATCATAGTTCAGAGAACTATCATACTCCACCATGAAAGTATACTCACTTGGAATTTGACCACTCCAAGCATTTTGCCTTGGTACAGATCGAAACCTTGCTGAAAATTCATGGTGCAACTTCCAGAACTCCAATTACCGGAGAAAAAACCACGGCCGTTGTCAAATGACAACCAGAGAATATCACTATGTGAAAATTGTTACAACACATAGACTTCTTTCTCTCACCGGCACCCCAGTACACCCACACTCTCTCAAAGCAAATATCTAACTACACCTCACAACATTCTCTAATCAAAGAGTACAGAGGAAAAGAAAAATCAGATACAAGCTTAAAGTGTTTCTGACTGGTGCAAAAACAAATGGAGAACTTAGCCTCATATTTATAGCCTAGGCCACCCACTCCATTTGCTATCCTGAGCAATGTGGGACTAATTCAACCAAATCTTAACACAGGGGATGACTTTCAACCTTTTGGAAGTGCTTGATTCTTTCTTGTCTTTATAGTTAAAGACATATTTGTGATTGAATTTTGGACCATAATAGCTTAATATCTCTTGTTCAATGGACCATAATTACATTATTTATATTGTGACTATATGATTTCATTTGATAACAGCAATTGTATTGAAATTGGAACAACACCAAGTAATATGTAGTTTTTGAATCAAACCTGCGAATTTCAGCTGTTAATACATTTAGTAGTCTGATCCAATAGAAGTTTCGTGAGCATCATCTACTTCATTATTACTTCCCTTATCAACATCAAACAATGAGAATCCCTCAGACCTACTGTCTATTTCAAATTGTGTTACAAGGTACTCTCTTGGAGATTCGAGCTCACTTTTAGAATGGGATATTGCAGAGAAGAGAAGAGAAGGGGTACTGCAGAGAGTGATCTTTAAATTTAGAGATTAGGATTTTTAATTTTGATTTAGGGACCAAATTATACTAAAAAAGTTTACTAATCCACGTCAGCTTTCCAGTGGTGCCAAGTGGACGAAATGTGCCTGAAGAACGACTCTAGGTCTCGAAATGCAACTTTCGGGACAAAAATGGATAATTATTAACTTTAGGAACTACTTTGAATCTCGAGTGTAACTTCAGAGACAATTTTGAGACTTAACTCATTTCAGAGTATAATGTAGTTTATCCGATTTATAATTAGAATTGACAACTCATTACTTTCTCATTAATAGTACACAATTTTTTATATCATCTCCTTAAATTCATATACATTTCACTTGGTTTAATAAAAATATAAATTTTAGCAATATATTAAATTCTTTCTAAATTTAATGATGTACTTCGACAATTTATATAACTTTTTAAGTATTAATACTTTTCGCAACGTATCTTACATATAAGTAACTATACAGATAAACAAATAAATAGTTCATCACTTTAAAGAGTAGTTACAACGGTTAAACACTACTACTGCTTGTGCGGGGGTTCTGCTAGTCCTCCTTTAATAGTTCAAAGGAAAAAACTTTTGTTTGAAAGAAAAAAAGTTATAAAAGGAACTAAAACTTTGCTTTATTGGTTCTGCTAATACCAAGAATAAATGCATATAGTATTGACATATCAGTGTAATCTCAGAAAAAATTGATATTAACTATCTGACTTGATTCAATCAATAATCTTTAGAGGGCTCAATTGTATGTTAATATAATTTTTTTTCACACTAGATAAATAAAAATATGTAGATGACCTATGGATATGGGGACTATATTTACAACTTAACCAAGCAAATGATAAGATAGCATGAAATATGTCCAAATGTGAAATTTTACTTTTCTGGCAGTGGCATATTGGAAAGAAAAATTACTTCAACCGTTTATATCATCATTTAAACTTTGGGAAATATGATATTGATGTAAAATCTTGATGGTTCTAGATGAATTTGAGGAGGGGGTTGAATCAAGTTAGCTTAAAATTTAGAGTTTCAAACTCTGTTGCAGTGGAAGCTTAAGTTGCAGGAGATTATTTGAAATTATCTCATACACAGAACATTAAAAGAGCAGAGAAGAAGAGAAAGGGACCAGCATGTATCTTGGTTCGGATTCTTAGTGCCATGAATCCTACGTCCAGTCTCTACTACAAACCATGGTAAAATTTTCACTATAATCCTCAGATTACATACACCAATACTATTGAATTACTCCCTAATTCAACTAGTATCTACCCCAAGCTTTCTTCACCAAAGTTTAGTAACCCCAAAGTGCTAACCCAACTTGGAAGGGAAATCTACACAGATTCAATTCTCACCAAGTGCTAACCCAACTTGGCAAGGGGAACTAATCCTAGTTCATACACCCAAATTACATCAGAAAAACAGTGGCTATTTTGCATCACTCATGCCTTTTCTCTCTTGGCTTTTGAACCTCACATAATTGCCTTTTCTCAAAACAGAAAATAATGCAAGACAGCCATAACACAAAGTTAGAATTAAGCTTGAGTAGAAGAAAGAGATTCCAGCTCTGTGTTAGAGATGGTGCTCTGAATGTGTGTGCTCTCTTCCTTGACTTGAAATGTTGGAGTGAAGCTTGTTATATATCTTCAACTTGGCTTCATTGTAGCTTCATCCTTTTGCTTGTCCTTGCTGTCCGTTGGAGCTTGGCACAGCTAGCAAGCTGTCCTTCTTCATCCTGCTCCACTACATGTCCATTTTCTTCTTGGATGCAAGGCAAACCTGCATGTTCTTCAACTAACATTAGGTATCCAAATCCATTTGGATCCTTTGATGTGAAATCTTCTTGGTTGTCCAAGAGCATTAAAATCATGAACAACTTTATATAATTTACTATCATTACCAAAAGACTTAAGAAAGATGAAACATTGAGGAGGATCATGACCATTTCTATTGCACTTGTAGCATTGATTCTTGCTTACTGATTTTTGAGGTTTGCTGAATCCTTTTGGTTTGAAAAGCTTGGAAGAGGAGGCTTCAGATTTTTTAAAGTTTTGTTTGAAAACAGCCTTGTTTTCCTCTATGAATCCAAGTCCAGATTTTTCAGACACAAACCTTTGACTAGCAAGTAGTTTGTTCAGATTATGAGAACCTTGAACAAACTTTGCTAAGTCTTCATTCAAATTTTTTATTTGTTCATTCAGCTTTTTGTTTTCAGAAATCAAATCAGTGGAAGCAGTAACTTCATGCTTGAGTTTGAATTTCTTTAATTCAGCTTGCAAAGCAATGTTTTCTTCTTTTAAAAATTTTCATTACTAGTTTCATTTGCCTTAACCTTTTTCAAAAGAAGATCATTTTCTGTCCTTAAAGCCTCATTTTCTTTCTTACATTTTGCATACTTATCCAAGAGTTTCTTAGAGTTCACAGAAATGTCTTTGATAATGTAGTGCAATTCATCAATATATAAGTCAGAGAGATCTACCTCATCATCAACATCATGATCTGCCATTAGACATAGTTGAGTTTCTTGATCTGAACTCTCTGAGCTGGTGTCGTTCTCTAAGTCCTCCCATGTTGCCATCATCACCTTCTTTTTGTCTTTCTTGGATTTTTCTCCTTTCTTAAGTAGAGGGCAATCTGTCTTGAAGTGACCGGGTTCCTTGCAGTGGTGGCATGTGAACTTGACTTGATCTTTCTTGGAGTCTTTTGATGAGGAGCTTCCTTTGCCTTTATTTTTGTATCTCAGTAGTCTTCTCATTTTTCTTGCAAAGAGCACCATTTCTTCATCTGAGAAACTGTCATCAGATTCTTCTTCTTTGGCTGTCATTCTTGATTTTAGTGCTATACTTTTCTTTTTGTCATCTTTGTCTTGAGACATGTGAGTGATTTCATAAGCCAGCAGCTTGCCTCTTAGCTCATCATAGGTGATTTTGATCAAATCATTCCTTTCAGAGATGGCTGTGCTTTTCACTTTCCATGTCTTAGTAAGACTTCTCAGGATCTTCCTTACTAAGGTTTCTTCAGAGTAGTTTCTTCCCATGGTGTCCAGATTGTTGATGATTATTGAGAACCTTTCGAACATTTGATCGATGCTCTCATCCTCCTTCATACTGAACATTTCATACTCCTTCATCAGCATATCAATTCTGGTCTCCCTCACTTGCTTAGTGCCTTCATGAGTGAGTCTGAGCTTATCCCAGATTTCTTTAGCCATTTTGCACCTTGACACTTTTCTGAACTCTTCAAAACTGATTGCGCAGTGCATCAGGTTGATTGCCTTGACATTGAGTTCAACCTTCTTCTTTTTTTCATCTGTCCATTCGTTGTCTTCCTTTGCCACTACTTCTCCATCAGCATTCTGTTTAGTGAGAACGTCTGGACCATTGAGAATAATCTTCCAGATGTTGTAGTCGATTGACTGCACGAAGATTCTCATTCTCTCTTTCCAGTAAGAATAGTTGCTACCATTGAAATAGGGAGGTCTGTTATTAGACTACCCTTCAGTGAGAGTGAAAGCCACAATGTTGGGATTCATGTTGTTGGCCATGGATCTTTACTCCAAGCTGTGAAGCTTGACTCCTTGAGACCTTGCTCTGATACCAATTGATGGTTCTAGATGAACTTGAGAAGGGGGAGTTGAATCAAGTTAGCTTAAAATTTAGAGTTTCAAACTCTGTTGCAGTAGAAGCTTAAGTTGCAGGAGATTATTTGAAATTATCTCATACGCAGAACATTAAAAGAGCAGAGAAGAAGAGAAAGGGACCAGCATGTATCCTAGTTCGGATTCTCAGTGCCATGAATCCTACGTCCAGTCTCCACCACAAACCATGGTGGAATTTTCACTATAATCCTCAGATTACATACACCAATACTATTGAATTACTCCCTAATTCAACTAGTATCTACCCCAAGCTTTCTTTACCAAGTGCTAACCCAACTTGGCAAGGGGAACTAATCCTAGTTCATACACCCAAATTACATCAGAAAAACAGTGGCTATTTTGCATCACTCATGTCTTTTCTCTCTTGGCTTTTGAACCTCACATAATTGCCTTTTCTCAAAATAGAAAATAACGCAAGATAGCCATAACACAAAGTTAGAATTAAGTTTGAGTAGAAGAAAGAGATTCCAACTCTGTGTTAGAGATGGTACTCTGAATGTGTGTGCTCTCTTCCTTGACTTGAAATGTTGGAGTGAAGCTTGTTATATATCTTCAACTTGGCTTCATTGTAGCTTCATCCTTTTGCTTGTCCTTGCTGCCCGTTGGAGCTTGGCACAGCTAGCAAGCTGTCCTTCTTCATCCTGCTCCACTACCCCTGTAGCTGGAGGAGCTCGTCCACCACTTCTGTGGTCCTTGGTTTTGTTTTCTTCCTTGGCATGCTCTCCTTTTTCATTCTGCTCCATGATCTCTGCCATACGAGGAGCTGCTCCTTGTTTCTGCATCCTTGTAATGTTTGTGTTTAGCTCAACCACCAACAAGATGTTGCTCTGCTATTGTCCTTGGGTTAATGGGGTGTCCTTGTGTGTTGTTGCTTTGCTAGAGCCCCAACTGTCCTTGATGTTGACAGATGTCCTTGTCTTTCTTTTCTTTATAACCTTTTACTCTTGCTGAACGGTGCAACAAAAATGAGCTTTTGGCTCTTTTACATTGCTGAAGCACTAGCTGATCTTGGACTGAAGCAATGTGGATTTGGACATTTGGGCCTGCATCACTAGCACCCATATTAGACAATATTGAGCTTTCAACCCAAAACAATGTTTGTCATCATTTATAAAATCCAAAATCAAACTTAGACTTAACAAATCTGATAAAAAACTCGTCTTGTTATTTTTTATTTTTGATATTGAAGAGAAGATGATGTTTTACAATATTATTGGAGAATAATGTGTTTAACTAATGAAGAACACAAATTAGACCGTTAAATTTATCACTTAAAACACAATTTTCATATTTGTGTATTTTAAGTTTTTAAAATTTTTAATGTACAAATCTGAACTCAATACTTCACTCAAATTTAACTCTCAGATTTTATTATTTTTCTCTCTTCTTAACAAATTTGACACTCAAATTTTTCTAGAAATTTAAAGAAGCTAAATCGGAGCTTCCAATTTACTTTTTCTAATTTAAAAAAAAAAATTATATTGATAGAAAATACACCCACCATTTCATAATGCTGCATAACACATCAACGGCCTCAGTTACCAAAAAAAATGTATTTTAACACTATATGGTAAATCAAATCAGAAAAGTGGATATTTTGACACATTGCTATGAATAAATCTTGTATTTATGGGATCTCAATGAGCGAGTTACTAACTTACTACAGCCCCTAAGAGATGATAATGCCAAGATTTTCTTTTGGGATAAAATACATGTGCCAAAAAAATTAATTGAAGATAAATAAATGAATAGTTAGTTCTATGATGCTTTTGTAAAATTATTAAAATAAAATATAAAATATTTAAAATAAAAAATAAATTATGTAAAATTATTAAATATTATTTTTTTACCTTTTTTAATAACTTGTGTACAAAATAATAAGTACCATAGCATTCACCTAAATAAATAAATACAGAATGCTAAAATGATAACAACCAACACGGAATAACAAGAAATATTAATATATTAATATTAATTCCAAATAGGGCCCTCAAATTTGAATTCATAGATTGGGTAGGATTCAGGCTAGCTTTGACTGGAAGGCAGGCCATGTAAATCTTTGAGTCGAGCTCGAATGGACACAAATCAGGCTCTGGAAGTTCCAATAAATTAGGAAATCGAATCTCACAAAAATATATTGCCTGTGTTTATATACAATAAAACAACAATCTGATAGGGTACTGGCACTACATATGTACAATTTTCCAAACAGCATACCAGCAAACTATTCATTAGTACTTTCCTGATTCTCGCCCAAGAATCTAGCCACAATGGTTTCAACATCCTCCAATGCAACCCCAACGAATAGAGGGTTGGCTGGAACCTTAACTGAATCATTGAACCCCTCAGCTATTTTATCCGCAGTAGAGTTCTGTATCCTCACATTAGGTGCACTCTTGCACTTCCCCATGCACTTGCATCCAACAACAGCAGCAGCAGCAGCACCTCCTTCAGCACCAACCACTCTCTCAAATTCTTGCAACAATGCAATAGATCCTGATTTCTTGCATTTGTTTCCCATACATACCTCAATCCTCTTCTGAGGAATAGATTCAGTGGTAATAACCGCAGTACTCTCATTCTTAAGGCTACCATTAATGCTTCCAACTGATATGTCATTGTTTCTAGAGAATAATTCCATGGCCTTATGATGATGGTCATTAGCAATAACATCCTCAGGCAACAAGGGAGGTGTATATATCATGGTTTCTGCCTTTGGTGTGGAATCTGCTACCGCAACACCAACCTTCATGTTCTTCTTCATGTCAACCACCTCATTGTTACATTCACTCTCACTTGATTCAGATTCAGATGATGATGATGATGTCGCAATCAGAGTTGGTGTTCATCTTAGAGGCTTTGAGTTTTGCCTCCTTCTCTTGCTTCCTTTTTCTCTTCAATTCCTTCTCCTCTGCCCTTAGTTGCTCTAGCTGCTTCATCAAAACCTCAGCAGCATCCTGTGTAAAAACAAAACAACAATAATTAAATTTACCATTGAATAAAAACTTGAGACTCTGTTAATCACTTAAAGGCCAACAACAATAACATGCACTTATCACTTAAATTCACCAAATAATCAACGGAATCGCATATTCAAATGCATTATTCTAAACCTGTTAAATTTGATTTCAACCCTATGCAACTAAATTTCAGTCCAAACATAAAGCAACAAGATGTAAAAATAATGAAGTTACCGAAGTTAGGTTTCCTTGAAGATCATCGAAAAGGACACGTTTCTTCAGCATCTTGAGCTTCTTCTTGGTGCTCAACACAGCGGTTCCCTTCTCCTTCTTCTTATTCTCGTCCCCGTAATACCGCACATACCCCGAATCACTGAACCCGCAGCAACAACGCACCACCGCCTTTTTTCTCAGCTTCACCGGCACCGTAACGCAACCACCACCACCACCACGACGGGAATTCACGTGCATGGAAAAGGAAGGGCACGTGATATTCCTTAGAACGGTGCCGGAAACCTCCATCGTTGACGGTGAGAATTAATTAGGAATCGAATTCTCCTTTTCTCTCTTCTGTGGTTTTGACTGGGTTCGTTCCTTTTTGTTTGAAGGTGCTGTGAAGAAATTGATTTCTCTATTTGTGATGACGTGGCGATTCATCATTGGCTTTTGACTGGGTTCGATCCTTTTCATCATTCACTCGTTTAGATTTTATTTTACTTTTAATTTGTTATTAGTACTATTTTAAATTTTAAATTTACAAGATTTTTAGGATAAGTAATCCTTAAAATGGATAACGTTCAGGTGATAAGATATAGTATTATTCTTATATAAAAAATTAACCATATTACATATCCACAAAAAAACTTAATTACTAATATATAAAAAAATTATCTAACTTTTCGTTCAAAACATTATTATTGCAAATAGTTTTAATTATTAATCTAATTATTTTAGTAACTAATTATTAAATTAAGAAAATATGTAAATTAATATATACAAATAAATAAGAATTAATTTAGTAACAAATTTATAGTAGATTATATTTAGTATTTTTTATAAAAAGAAATTATAGATTATTATTATCTTTTTTTTTTGTTTTTCACTTAATACAGAGCATGCTTAGTAAACGCTTCAAAATGTTCTTTACAAGCACTACATATTGAACATCACTGCTATAAACTAAGTAAACATTTTCCCTCGTAATTATTTATTGTTATTGCAGCAATAAACACAAGTACATACACCAAACAAATTCACGGTTGAAATTTAATAACACTGAACTATTAATATCCTATTCCTAGATTGTGACATGTTGATCTTGGAAGCTGCTAGTTTGTAACCATTTTGATAGCATATAATGATAGGTAATGAAGCAAGAAGGCAAGGGAGCAAGAATTGGAGCAAAAAAGATTGGGGGCATAGCAAACAGGGCAAGGAGGAAGGGACTTGGGCGTTGCTAACGCCAGGAACAAGGGCGTGTTCCTAGGCAACGCCAGGGACAAAGGAAGCAACCCTGGGAAGTGATCATGCACGTTGCCAACTCCAGGAAGAGCTGGAGTGTTTGCCAACAACGCCCAACAATGGAAGACAGCCCTGGCTCTCTTCTAAGCACGTTACCAACGCCACCAACAAGGGCGTGTTTGGTGACAACGCCAGCAGCAAGAAGGCTTGGGTAGGAAGGGTGTGAAGCACGTTGCCAACGCCAAATTCTGAAGGTGTGTTCCTTGGCAACGCAGCAAGCAACCTTGGGGAGCTAGTCCAAAGCCTTGAGCACGTTGCCAGCCTAGAGATGAGGGGTGTGTTTGAGGACAACGCAGGCAAACAACGCTGAATAGAATACTTGGCCCAGGAAAGGGAGATGCACGTTGCCAACGCCAAGTTCTGAAGGCGTGTTCCTTGGCAACGTAGCAAGCAAAGCTTGGTGCCATAGGGAAGGCTCGAGCACGTTGTTGGGCTGGGAGAGCATTGGCGTGTTCCAAGGCAACGCCAAGCAAGGAAGCAGCCCTGGAGCAGCCAGCACGTTGCCAACTTGGAAGAAAGGGGGCGTGTTCAGCAACAACTCCAGCGAACTTGGCAGCCTGACCTTACCTTCTTCAAGGATGCATAACTTGAGCTACAAAGCTCCAAAGGAAGTGATTCCAGTGGCATTGGAAAGTAGACATCAAGAGCTTTCCAACCATATATCATAGTATGGGGTTAGCATTCATTTGAAGCTTCAAAAGCTGGCTTCATTTGGAGCCTCAGAAAGGAGCTCGCTGCTAACGTGGGTTCATTGGCGTGTTCATTGGCAACGCAGCAAACTTGGAGCTAGGAAGCAACGACGAGCACGTTGCTAACTTGGAGTTATAAGGGCGTGTTCATCAACAACTCCAGCAGCTAGGCAACCTTGGAATGAAGCAACCCACGTTGGCAACTTGGAAATACAAAGGAGTGTTTGCCAAAAACGCTGGTGAGCTGGACAGCCTGACCTTACCTCCTTCAATGGGGTATATCTTGAGCTACAAAGCTTCAAATGAGGTGATTCCAATGGCATTTGAAAGTAGACATCCAGAGCTTTCCAACCATATATCATAGTATGGGATTGGCATTCATTTGAAGCTTCAAAAGCTGGCTTCATTTAGAGCTTCAGAATCTGAGCACGTTGGCAACGCTGGAAACAAGGGCGTTTTCACCAAAAACGTGTGCGATTTTGGCAGCCTGACCCTGTCTCCTTCAAACGAGCATAACTTGAGTTATAGAGATCCAAATTGAGTGCTTCCAGTTGCGTTGGAAAGCTGACATTCAGAGCTTTCCAACCATATATAATAGTTTATAGTGGAGCATGAAATGAAAGCTCGAATCAGAGTCATCTTTAGGCCCCAAAAACAAGGAAATGAGGTTGAAATTCAAGGAAGCATGAATGGGCCCTGGAGGGGAGCAGCGAGCACGTTGCCAACGTGCCAACAAGGGGGAGTGTTCAGCAATAACGCCAGCCCCATGTCTCAGCCTTGGGAGGTTTGGCACGTTGCCAACTTGGAAGAGAGGGGCGTGTTCAGCAACAACTTCAACAAACTTGGCAGCCTGACCTTACCTTCTTTGAGGAAGCATAACTTGAGCTAGAAAAATCCAATTGAGATGATTCCAAGTGCATTAGAAATAAGACACTCTGAGCTTTCCAATGATGTATGATAGTTCATATTGAAGCAGAGGATTGACACTCAAATTCTGGGCAACATTAAGCATGAAAGTAGAGTCAAGAAGAAGAAAAGCAAGTTGTTAGCAACAACTTGGGCTAACAACGCCCAAACACCAATGCCCACTTCCAGGAAAATACTTTGCACGTTGCCAACGTGCATTAAGGCTAGTGTTATTGGCAAGAACGCCAAATCATTGGGCCAGGAGCATTATGAATGAGCCTCTCTCTCCCTATTGAGCAACACTTCTTCTATTTACATCTTCCACTAAGCCAAGAATTCAACAAGGATAGAGTCCACATTGCTAGCCCAATTGAAGATCTCTGAAAGAGTTTTAGGAGTAGTATAAATAGAGAAGAGTTTGATACTTTAAGGGACTTTTGACTCTTATTTTTTTAGCAATTTTTACTCTTAGACACTTTTACTTTTAGAGTTTTTTTTGGGTTTCCACTTTTTCTCACCGGTCTTCTATTTTGTTTTTCCTGTAACTTTGAATTTGAGTTTTAAGAACTTCTTCTTCTTCTTCTTCATTCGTCTCTACACTTAGTTTAATTTTCATCTTTGCAATTGTTGTTGAAATTGGAGCTATGATTCACTAAACCCCACTTTCATTAGGGGGAAGAGCTCTGCTCATTTGAATGAGTTGATAACTTTTCTTTTCCTTCTCAATTCAAGCGGTTCATCTAAAAGGAAACTCTTGTTCTTCACAGATTCAATCACCATCGAGAGAGGGATTAATCTATATGAATTATGTGGTGAATTTAAGAAAGGAGCTACATAATTCAGTTTAGTGAACTTCATCTCTTCTCATGAACAATTAGATCACGAGAGTGGCAATTGGTTGTGTTGAGAGAAATTGAGTTACCAAGAGATTGGGACTCAATTAACCATAATTTGCCATGGATCTATACCCATGATTGAGAAGAAATTGATCAACATCAATTCATGAGAATTTGCATCTCCGATCCTTAATGATCCTTTCCATCATTAATTCTCATTTCTTTTGTTCTTTAGTTATTTTGAATACCCATTACCCAATTCCCTTTTATCTTGCAATTTATCATTCTTGCCATTTACATTCTGTTTATCTAATTCTTGCAATCTACTCTTCTGCTCTTTATAATTCCGCAATCTTTACTTTCTTGCAAGCTACCTTTAATGTCATTTAAGTTTCTTGCATTTTAAGTTTCAGTTATTTACTTTCATTGTTCTTCTTTATTCTAGTTCTTTAAATTTCTTGCCATTTAAATTTTTGCAATTATGTTCAAAAATCACAAATCTCATGAAATCAAAATCATGTTTGCTTGACTAAATCTATCATTTAACTAAAGTTGCTTAATCTACCAATCTCTGTGGGATCGACCTCACTCTTAGTGAGTTTTATTACTTGATACGACCCGGTATACTTGCCGGTAATTACGTGAAAATAAATTTTTACGTATCAAGTTTTTGGCGCCGTTGCCGGGGATTGAATTAGATTGACAATGATTAAGTTAAGTGAAGATCTAGATCTAGCACTTTTTATTTTTGTTCTTTAACTTTTAACTAACACACTAACTGTTTGAATTTTTGCTTAAGCCAACTAACATTTCACTTCAGCCATGGATTGAAGTGTTATTGCCTTTCTGGTGTTGTGTGATTCTTATGCTTTGGTTGCATGTCAGGTACAAGGAGAATTATACCCACTTTTTGTGAACAAGACGAAAGAACCCTCAGAAGATTAAGAAGAGCTGAAAGAGGGAAAAACATTATTGGAGAAGAGGATTCAGACGGAGAAGACCAAGTCATGGAGGGCAATTCACATAACCATGCTGAGGGAGTTGCCAATAATAACAACCCAGAGAGAGTTGCCAACAATAACAACCCACCTCAAAGGAGAGTTCTAGCTTCTTACACTCTCCCAAATCCAAGACACTGTGGGAGCAGTATACTCGCTCCCAATATTCATGCAAACAACTTTGAATTGAAGCCTCATCTCATCACTCTCGTGCAAAACAATTGTTCCTATGGAGGAGGCCCCCTTGAGGACCCAAATCAACACCTATCTGTCTTCCTAAGAATTTGTGAAACTGTCAAGACAAATGGTGTGCATCCAGATGTTTACAAGCTGCTATTATTCCCATTTTCTTTGAGGGATAAGGCATTTCAATGGCTGGAGACATTCCCCAAAGAAAGTATCAACACTTGGGATGATCTGGTGAATAAATTCCTATCCAAGTTCTATCCGCCTCAGAGGATCATCAGGTTAAAAACGGAGGTGCAAACATTCACTCAAATGGATGGGGAATCATTGTATGAAGCATGGGAAAGATACAAAGCCCTGATTAGAAAATGTCCACCTGAGATGTTCAGTGAATGGGATAAACTTCAAAATTTCTATGAAGGGTTGACTGAAAAATCTCAAGAGTCCTTGGATTACTCTGCAGGAGGCTCACTACAATTGATGAATACAGCCGAAGAAGCTCAGAATCTCATAGACATGGTGACAAATAACCAATACTTCTTTGCTCATCAGAGGCAACGCCAACCTATTCAAAAGAAGGGCGTGTTGGAACTAGAAGGATTGGATACAATCTTGGCACAGAACAAGTTGATGCACCAACAAATCCAGCAACAAATGAAAATGATGGCTAAGAGAATAGATGGCCTCCAACTAGCTTCAGTGAGCACAACAAATCAAGCTTCAATTGAATGGGGTCAAAATGAAACAGGCAATGTTGAGCAGCAACAAGAACAAGTTCAATACATGCAAAATACCTCAAGTTCATTTCAAAATGACTTCCATGGTGACACATACAACTCATCCTGGAGGAACCACCCCAACCTGAGATGGGGTGATAATTAAAACCAGTGGCAGAAAAACAACAACTCCAACCATTCTCGCAACACACACAACCAAAATCATTCATCTAACAACACTAACCAATACAAAAAACCACAAAACACATATCAACCAACCCACAACAATTCACAAATTCACCAAAATAACTTCTCCACACCACCATTCAACTCACAAAATGCCCACCTCAATGCTCCAAACAACTTCCAGCCACAACAATCATACCCTACCATACCACCCATTGACCATCATGAAACCAGGATCTCAAGTCTTGAAGCAGCCTTGCAAGCCCTTACCCAAAACACACAGTCACTTGCCCAGACCACTCAAGGTTTAGCCAAGGGGCAAGAAATTTTGCTCAAAGGACAAGAGAGACATGAAGCCACCATGAAGAACCTTGAACGACAAGTGGGACAATTGGCCAAACAAGCTGAACGGCCAACCAATGTTCTCCCAAGTGATACAATCTCCAATCCAAAGGACACAGGAAAAGCCATAAAGTGGGAGGAGTGTAAAGCAATCACCCTGAGAAGTGGTAAGAAGGTGGAGACAGAAGCCATCACTCAGGAAGAGCACAACAAAGAAGGCTTGAAAGAAGAGGTAAAGGAGCAAAAGCAGGAGCAAGAAACCTCTACACAAAGTGATAAGTCAACTAAGAAAGAGGCAGTGAGAGCATATCAACCAATGCTACCATATCCTCAAAGATTCAAGGGAGAGAACAAAGAGAAGCAATACTCCAAATTTCTGGAGATATTCAAGACACTGCACATCAACATCCCCTTCATAGAAGCACTTGAACAAATGCCATTGTATGCAAAGTTCATGAAGGAATTGTTAACAAAGAAAAGATCCTTGAAGGAGGGACAAATGGTTGTAATGACCACGGAGTGTAGTGCCATTATCCAGAAAGGATTACCAAGGAAGAGGAAGGACCCAGGGAGCTTTCATATCCCCTGCACCATAGGCAACATGACAATTGAGAAAGCATTTTGTGATCTTGGTGCAAGCATCAACTTAATGCCTCTATCCCTGATGAGGAAGCTTCAGATTCATGAATTGAGACCCACAAAAATAGCCCTTCAAATGGCAGACAAATCCATTCAGCAAGCACTTGGTGTTGTGGAGAATGTATTGGTAAAGGTGGACAAATTTTTCCTCCCAGCTGACTTCGTCATCCTAGACATAGAGGAAGATGGCAACACTCCCATTATCCTAGGGAGACCCTTCTTAGCTACTGCCAGGGCATTGATAGATGTTGAAAAAGGAGAATTGATGCTAAGGGTGCATGAAGAGCATATAGTGTTCCATGTCTTCAAGAATTTGCAAGATTCTACCCAAGAGGAGGAGTGTATGAAGATTGATTCCATAAATCCAAACTTGAAAGAAGCACCTGATGAAACACTTCCAATGCACCTAAGCTCATGCTGGAAAAGAAAGGAAGAGGTAGAAGTGGTGCAAAAAGCTCAAAGAATAGAGGAGAAGCTACAACCAAAGCCTGCATTTGAGATTCTCAGCAAAGACATTCCAAAAATTGAGACTTCGAAACCTGAACTACCTCCTGAAAAAGAAAAGAGTCCCAAGAAGAAAGTGCCAAGAGGATGGAGAAACAAGAAAATCCCCACTGAAGGTTTCTCACCAGGGGATAAAGTGATGCTAACTTACCAACCAATGGAAACATCTCCACACTTTTCTGGATATTACACAGTGAACAAAATCCTATCACTTGGACATGTGGAAATCATCAAGAAGGATACTGGAAGGAAGCTCACGGTGAGAGGGGAAGGATTAAGGCACTATGATCATCATCCTCCCTAAAGAGGGACAACCGTCAAGCTAATGACAATAAAAGAGCGCTTGTTGGGAGGCAACCCAACCTTAGGTAACTATTTTTTATACTCTTCTCAGAATAAATGGTTAGTTCAACTTCTATGTATTGCAAGGAATTAAGTTTGGTGTTCCACACCAATGTGATTGTATCAACAAAAAAAAAATTTAAGGGTGAATGCATGGTACTAAGTTTGGTGTTCCCACACCAACTTAAGTTCAAGAACTCACAAGCATAACTGCATGCTAACCATCTCTCAAGTGCTTGGGGACAAGCAACTTTCAAAGTTTATAGTAGGCAGTCACTTCAATCTTGGGAAGGATTAAGCATCATCAACCAAAGAGACAAAGAGGGATGTAAAGACCAACAATGATGATGATAAGGAGTAAAGCAAGTAAACTCCAAAAGGTTGTATTGTTAAGTGATTGTCTTTTATTTAAAACTGTTATGATTGAAAGCAATACTGCACCCCTGCTTGTCTGCTTAGTATAATCTCTTTAAAAGTTCAATAACTAAGATGCAAAATACATCCTAGCACCATACACTTGAAAATCTACTTACACTCAAGATCCATAAATTGCAAACAGAGAACAGTTCTTTGAAAAGAATGATTGAGGAGTCAAAATTTTGTTTTGAGGCAAGCAAAAGATTAAGAGAAGTGGTGGTTCTAGTTGTATGATTGTGTATTGAGGTTGCATGTTTGTGAAAACCTGCATGGGAGCTCATAGGCAGGAAAGAGAGTTCAAAGAAGTATTGTGGAGATTCTCAAATATCTTTTGATCCAAGAAGCAGCAAAAAAAAATAGAAGAAAAAAAAAGAGAGAGAACATGGCAAAAGGCTCTGAGCATCAATTACTAGGAAGAAAAAGAAAGAAATAAGAACTCAAAAAGTTATTATCCTAGTTAAATCTTGTGGTAGAATTGTGTCAAAGAGAGAGGCTTGAGCAAGTAAATCCTAAGGGGTGCTTCAACACCTAATACCTTAAAACCAACTGGTTTGGGAGTGTTGATTGAAAGCATATCTAAAGAGCCGCTTTGAGACATGACACTTAGAGTCAAGGCCAAGACACAAAAACTATAAGACTGCTTCAAGGTGATTACCTATAGAGAGATTTCCATGATATCATTTGAATGAAAATCCTAAGATCTAAGACTTCTAAAATGTAGGGACTAATAAGCACTGGAATCCTTGCATGAGCATATAATTCAGAGTTCACCCCACTATCACTTAATTACTTCACTCACAAAGGCATTACAAGCTATCCCTCAACTTGTTCCAATTAAAAGAAACCTTTGTCCATAGTTCTTTTCTTGCTTGAGGACAAGCAAGGTTTAAGTTTGGTGTTGTGATGCATTTGCATCTTTGCTATATTAGCTAGTTAGTTTAAGTAGTTTTAGCTTAATTTCATTCATTTTCATCAAAATAAACAAGCAGTTATATGAACTTTCTCTCCATGCATTCATGAACCAAGAATTAGGTGGAACTTGGCCATATTGATGCAAATAATTCAAGAAGTTTACAAATGAATGAGTATGAATGAATCTCTTGAAATTGATTGCATGGAATGGCAATACTTTGAGACAATTTCTTGGGTTAATGATAGGTAATGAAGCAAGAAGGCAAGGGAGCAAGAATTGGAGCAAGAAAGATTGGGGGCATAGCAAACAGGGCAAGGAGGAAGGGACTTGGGCGTTGCTAACGCCAGGAACAAGGGCGTGTTCCTAGGCAACGCCAGGGACAAAGGAAGCAACCCTGGGAAGTGATCATGCACGTTGCCAACTCCAGGAAGAGCTGGAGTGTTTGCCAACAACGCCCAACAATGGAAGACAGCCCTGGCTCTCTCCTAAGCACGTTACCAACGCCACCAACAAGGGCGTGTTTGGTGACAATGCCAGCAACAAGAAGGCTTGGGTAGGAAGGGTGTGAAGCACGTTGCAACGCCAAATTCTGAAGGCGTGTTCCTTGGCAACGCAGCAAGCAACCTTGGAGAGCTAGTCCAAAGCCTCGAGCACGTTGCCAGCCTAGAGATGAAGGGTGTGTTTGAGGACAACGCAGGAAAACAACGCTGAATAGAAGACTTGGCCCAGGAAAGGGAGATGCACGTTGCCAACGCCAAGTTCTGAAGGCGTGTTCCTTGGCAACGTAGCAAGCAAAGCTTGGTGCCATAGGGAAGGCTCGAGCACGTTGTTGGGCTGGGAGAGCATTGGCGTGTTCCAAGGCAACGCCAAGCAAGGAAGCAGCCCTGGAGAAGCCAGCACGTTGCCAACTTGGAAGAAAGGGGGCGTGTTCAGCAACAACTCCAGCGAACTTGGCAGCCTGACCTTACCTTCTTCAAGGATGCATAACTTGAGCTACAAAGCTTCAAAGGAAGTGATTCCAGTGGCATTGGAAAGTAGACATCAAGAGCTTTCCAACCATATATCATAGTATGGAGTTAGCATTCATTTGAAGCTTCAAAAGCTGGCTTCATTTGGAGCCTCAGAAAGGAGCACGTTGCCAAAGTGGGTTCATTGGCGTGTTCATTGGCAACGCAGCAAACTTGGAGCTAGGAAGCAACCACGAGCACGTTGCTAACTTGGAGTTATAAGGGAGTGTTCATCAACAACGCCAATATCTAGGCAACCTTGGAATGAAGCAACCCACGTTGGCAACTTGAAAATACAAAGGAGTGTTTGCCAAAAACGCTGGTGAGCTGGACAGCCTGACCTTACCTCCTTCAATGGAGTATATCTTGAGCTACAAAGCTCCAAATGAGGTGATTCCAACGGCATTTGAAAGTAGACATCCAGAGCTTTCCAACCATATATCATAGTATAGAATTGGCATTCATTTGAAGCTTCAAAAGCTGGATTTATTTAGAGCTTCAGAATCTGAGCACGTTGGCAACGCTGGAAACAAGGGCGTTTTCACCAAAAACGTGTGCGATTTTGGCAGCCTGACCCTGTCTCCTTCAAACGAGCATAACTTGAGTTATAGAGATCCAAATTGAGTGCTTCCAGTTGCGTTGGAAAGAAGACATTCAGAGCTTTCTAACCATATATAATAGTCTATAGTGGAGCATGAAATAAAAGCTCGAATCAGAGTCATCTTTAGGCCCCAAAAATAAGGAAATGAGGTTGAAATTCAAGGAAGCATGAATGGGCCCTGGAGGGGAGCAGCGAGCACGTTGCCAACGTGCCAACAAGGGGGCGTGTTCAGCAACAACGCCAGCCCCATGTCTCAGCCTTGGGAGGTTTGGCACGTTGCCAACTTGGAAGAGAGGGGCGTGTTCAGCAACAACTTCAACAAACTTGGCAGCCTGACCTTATCTTCTTTGAGGAAGCATAACTTGAGCTTAAAAAATCCAATTGAGATGATTCCAAGTGCATTAGAAAGAAGACACTCTGAGCTTTCCAATGATGTATGATAGTCCATATTGAAGTAGAGGATTGACACTCAAATTCTGGGCAACATTAAGCATGAAAGTAGAGTCAAGAAGAAGAAAAGCAAGTTGTTAGCAACAACTTGGGCTAACAACGCCCAAACACCAATGCCCACTTCCAGGAAAATACTTTGCACGTTGCCAACGTGCATTAAGGCTAGTGTTATTGGCAAGAACGCCAAATCATTGGGCCAGGAGCATTATGAATGAGCCTCTCTCTCCCTATTGAGCAACACTTCTTCTATTTACATCTTCCACTAAGCCAAGAATTCAACAAGGATAGAGCCCACATTGCTAGCCCAATTGAAGATCTCTGAAGGAGTTTTAGGAGTAGTATAAATAGAGAAGAGTTTGATACTTTAAAGGAATTTTGACTTTTATTTTTTTAGCAATTTTTACTCTTAGACACTTTTACTTTTAGAGTTTTTTTTGGGTTTCCACTTTTTCTCACCGGTCTTCTATTTTGTTTTTCCTGTAATTTTGAATTTGAGTTTTAAGAACTTCTTCTTCTTCTTCTTCATTCGTCTCTACACTTAGTTTAATTTTCATCTTTGCAATTGTTGTTGAAATTGGAGCTATGATTCACTAAACCCCACTTTCATTAGGGGGAAGAGCTCTGCTCATTTGAATGAGTTGATAACTTTTCTTTTCCTTCTCAATTCAAGTGGTTCATCTAAAAGGAAACTCTTGTTCTTCACAGATTCAATCACCATCGAGAGAGGGATTAATCTATATGAATTATGTGGTGAATTTAAGAAAGGAGCTACATAATTCAGTTTAGAGTTCATCCTTTCATGATTTCCTTTATCAATACACTTTGGTTGGTATGTGAGATGTAACCTCCCTTAGTTGAGATTCTGGAAGTTGTGTGGCTTGGATTAGGAATTGAACTTCATCTCTTCTCATGAACAATTAGATCACGAGAGTGACAATTGGTTGTGTTGAGAGAAATTGAGTTACCAAGAGATTGGGACTCAATTAACCATAATTTGCCATGGATCTATACCCATGATTGAGAAGAAATTGATCAACATCAATTCATGAGAATTTGCATCTCCGATCCTTAATGATCCTTTCCATCATTAATTCTCATTTCTTTTGTTCTTTAGTTATTTTGAATACCCATTACCCAATTCCCTTTTATCTTCTTGCAATTTATCATTCTTGCCATTTACATTCTGTTTATCTAATTCTTGCAATCTACTCTTCTGCTCTTTATAATTCCGCAATCTTTACTTTCTTGCAAGCTACCTTTAATGTCATTTAAGTTTTTTGCATTTTAAGTTTCAGTTTTTTACTTTCATTGTTCTTCTTTATTCTAGTTCTTTAAATTCCTTGCCATTTAAATTTTTGCAATTATGTTCAGAAATCACAAATCTCATGAAATCAAAACCATGTTTGCTTGACTAAATCTATCATTTAACTAAAGTTGCTTAATCTACCAATCTCCGTGGGATCGACCTCACTCTTAGTGAGTTTTATTATTTGATACGACCCGGTATACTTGCCGGTAATTACGTGAAAATAAATTTTTACGTATCACATATTAGCCATTCCCTCTTCATAAAGGTCAACCTCATCTCATGCATGATTGTGATGTGAATATGTGGTGTTTCTCCATTTTTGTTATCTCTTCTGTTTTGGGACCATTGGAGGGAGATAGATAAGGAGGAAAACAAAAAAAATAATAGTAATGAATGTTAGTATTCCAGCTTTTGGTGGTGACAACCAAGAGTCCAAAAGAGCATAGTAGAAGAAAATCAATGGCTTTTCATGATGATTGCCATTGGTATGCCAGCCAAAAGTTCTCGAGATCCTGCTGCAAGGTGTCCCGGTATGCGTTGCCTTATCTCTTCGAAAGCGTGCAGTGTTTCCGAGTCTAGGCCTCCAGCAAACTACAACAATCAAGATGTCAAAAAATTTGGTTCGACAGTGCATAGACTCTATTTCGTGACCTAAACTTGTAAGTTTGTAAAAGTATGAGTTAACTCGAGAGTTTGATACCCGTGCAGATGTCAAATGTTACCTGATAAGCTCTGTATGCAAAATGAACCCTGAAGCAGAAGAGAATCTTGGCTAGATTCTCTGTCTGTGTTCCAGTTGGATTCGAGCTCCATTGTCACTCTTTTCATGTACATCTTGGCTAGAGTCATGGAAGCCTGCTTTATCTGCATGGATTGTGTATTTATTTCATCAAGTTTTATAATTGCAGCTTTGAAGTTTACTATGAGAGTGTGAAATTTGTGAATACACTTTACTATTACTAATCTACAAAGTTAACAATTGAAGGAACAATATCTTTTTTCCAAGAGAAGAAATGATATAGCTCTAGATAAAGGAAAATACATGTCATTTGAGAATTGAAACTTGTGCATTGCATATAATGTGTAAAAGCAAACAGATCAGTGAATCAACTACTAGATCCAGTTCTATGTTGATAAATTTCGGATAATCACTAACTATAATTATCCCCCTACTACCAATGTAAAGATAACCGTAAAGCAAACAATTTACCATATTTCAATCTTTGTTCTCACTTTAGAGAAAAAATATGTTAAAAATAAATTTACCTTGCTCATTATCCCCGAATTGAGCATCCAAGCGGTTGGAATGTGTACGCTTGGTACGAACGCATGACAGAATTTTGCAGCTTGATTAGCCTCCGTATGCTCAGTTCAGACCTATCACAATGAGGCATAAGAAGAATATTAAATAGGAATACTATTATGCTCATCCACTTGTAAAATACTATTGACACAATACTTAACTGCTAAAAGATGAGCTGAACGGTTTTGAATTTCTCCAACAATGCTACTGTGTGCACTAATCGCTACCGGTTGCAGATGATTCAGAGGCCCTTTTTATGTCTCTCTTCATATCAATGATTCTTTAAGGAGTGAAATAGTTCAACAAGTGGTGGGGCCTTTTGGGCGCTAGCTAAATTTGCCAAACGCTGAGACGGCATTGATGGTGGCAAGCACTAGTTTGGTGGAGACTTTCTTTTCTATACTTTTGGATTTAGAATTGACATGAATTGTTGTCGTCAGAGATGATATTGAAGAAGCTTTACGAAAAATTGCTTCCAGAGCAGCTTGTTTTTTCACTTTAGACCTTCCCAATTTGTCAGAATTTCTGTATGTCTTTGGATTTGAATAAGTTCAAAGACAGATGAGATGTTTCAAAAATTCTGACATTGTTGTCAGAATTTTTTTTTACGCAGATTGATTTATTTTGACAGGAATTATGGGGACAGAAATAACGGTCTTCATGTACGAAAATTACAATATAGACTGAGAAAGTATTTAGACTCATGATTGGAGTAAATTCAAGATGTATGTAAAACAATTTTTAAAAGGACCGTCAACATTATATAAACAGAAGAATATGTGTTATGGGAAAATAAGCTTGGACCAAAGATACAATTTTGTAATATCTGAAAACAGAGCTCTTATTATAAGAGTAGAGGAATGATACTTTTCTAATGCAGTGCACAAAAATAAAATTATTTTGAATGAGATGAATAGTCTACATGAAGTTTTATTATTTTCATGGAATCTCGGTCTACCTCCAATAAAACTTGACATGTTTTTAAAGTTTTTATCAGAGTAAGTTAATCTATTCTTTTAATTAGTATATTATTTTATTTGAATTTCGTATATATTTTATAGATAATATTTATTACTATTATTTCATGGCTAAATCATGGAAAATGATATTTTGTCATCCCTATCTTTTTAAGTTATCAACAGAAATCATATTATTTTGTTCAGCTTCACAAATATTTAAATGATCATTTGAGGCGATTTGATAAAAATAAAAGAGTCTTCGAGTCAATAGAAATTAGAAAATAACTTTTTCGCCATTGATATATAATGATGAAAAAGTTCTTTTCTAACATCTATTGACATCAAGGCTCTTTTATTTTTGTTAATTCACCTTAAATGATCATTCAAATATTTGTAAAGCTAAACAAAATAATATGATTTCTATTGATAACTTCAAAAATAGGGATGACAAAATATCATTTTTCGTGATTTAACCATGAAATAATAGTAATAAATATTATCTATAAAATATATACGAAATTCAAATAAAATAATATACTAATTAAAAGAATAGATTAACTTACTCTAGTAAAAACTTTAAAAACATGT
Organism: Arachis ipaensis; assembly: GCF_000816755.2. Lineage (NCBI taxonomy): Eukaryota > Viridiplantae > Streptophyta > Magnoliopsida > Fabales > Fabaceae > Arachis > Arachis ipaensis. Next base: position 13,324,058 of record NC_029786.2, read on the forward strand.
CAAGTTCTATTGGAAGTGGACCAAGATTCCATGAAGATAATAAAACTTCATGTAGACTAGTCATCTCATCGAAAATAATTTTATCTTTGTGCACTGTATTAGAAAAGTATCATTTCTTTACTCTTATAATAAGGGCTCTGTTTCCAAATATCACAAAATTGTATCTTTGGTCCAAACCTATTTTCCCATAACACATATTCTTCTGTTTATCTAATGTTGACAGTCCTTTTAAAAATTGTTTTACATACATCTTGAATTTACTCCCATCATGAGTCTAAATACCTTCTAAGTTTATATTGTAATTCTCTTACATGAAGACTGTTGTTTCTTTGTACCCATTATTCTGTCAAAATAAATCAATCCTCGTAATAAAAATTCTGTGGGCAATGTCAGAATTTTTGAAACATCTCATCTATCTTTAAACTTGCTCTCTCAATCTTTGAAACCTCACATAATCTAACTTCTCTTCTTCTCTTCCTATCTCACAAACATACTAATAAAAATCAAGTATCAATTCTTAAACATAACTAATGATGCAAAAAAATATAGTAAATTAGTCACTGATACAAAATACTTTCTCAATTTACATATTCAAAGTTTATTGATGATAATCAATAACAAATTCAACTCTGATAATTTTTTAGCAACAAAAGAATTTAACTAAATATCATTCTTAATTACATCCCTAACAAGAATCGATCATTTGAATTACATAGTAGCTACACCATGCAACTTGGAATTCAAGATATGCATAGAGGCACATTCACAAGCAATTGGTGAATAAAAATATGAAACAAACAAGAACAATGTTCAATTAAAGTGTACATAGCATGTTCAAACACCAAAAAGCTTTCACAACCAATACCACAAGGTTAATGTCAAAAAATAAAATTTCACGCCTAATATAACCCAAAACCAATTAAACAAACAAAAGTTAATCAAATGGGGTTACATAGGATCAATCGTTAATCTTGTGTTATTGGGAAAAAGTAGGGGTGGCAAAGCAGGCC
>NC_029786.2:13326085-13334643 GCF_000816755.2 Arachis ipaensis
ATTAAAATTAACCAAAAAATAATAATTAAAAAATCAAATACAAATAAAAAATAGTCAAATTATAATATAATTTTTTTACTATTTTTTTTTAATTTTTAACTTCAATAAAATTGTTCAAAATAATATTTGTCAATAGAATCATCTTTATTTTAAAAAACAAGTCACATAATTTGAGCATATATACGAAATTGTAAAATAAAATAAATAAAGTTAATAACTAAAAGAAGAATAAAAACAAAAAATGAAAAAAGGTGGTTAAAAATTCTATAATTATTAATTTTATAATAGTAATCACTCTTTTATTTAATAAAAAAATAAAAATCTTCGGCCCGGCGGACCGGCCCGCCCCGCCAAAACCCACCAATTTGGCGGTGCGGGTTTGGCGGATTTTTTTTAATTTGGCGGGTTCCAAATCCTAGCCCCGCCTTTTTAGCAGGTTTAGCGGATCAGCCCGGCGGGCTTGACCCGTTTTGCCATCCCTGGGAAAAAGACCTCAAACATTCAAAAAGTGTCAAAAATTTTGGTCAATTAGCATAGCACATTCACATCAATGCAAATAGTTATAACGAGTGGAAGACAAGCATTGAGCTCAAGGAATTGACCAAACTTTTTAATCAAAACCTCGAGGTAATTTGGCAAACACTAGGCATGCATACGTATTAAAAATGTAAAATCAGTTTAGAACCTTATTCAAAAGAATGTCATTCAACCAAAATTTCAACTTCTTCTCACAAAACAAGCATTCTTTAAACCTCAATTCATACAAATTTACTAAGAATGATACAAAAAATCAGTAGCATACTATCAATTTCAGCACAATCAGTAATCAGTTAATAACTAACCAAATAGTTAACCACATTCAACCAAGTTCAACAGCAATATCCACCAAGCAACAGAATTTCACAAACACTTCCAGCAGTCTTACACAACTAATAACCCTAAACCTACCAGCAGCATACCACAACTAATAATCCTAATCCATTCAAACAGAAAACTAAATCTAAGTTCTACTAACTAACTAAAATCAAACTCAACAGATTAAAATTACTAACAACAATTAACTAACAAAACAACAGCACATCACTATATATAAAAATCACAAAACACAACAGAAACACAGCAAAACAGCCCTAGCTAATCAATAATCAATTAGTCATTTAATCTAAGCACAATTAAGTCATCAACACAGTCAAAATCTAAGCACAATTGAGTCACAAAACACAAAACAAAAGGCAGCAGCACAATTTTAATGAAGATTAACAAGGTTAACCCGGGAACTAAATCAACTAAATCAGCATAATTTTAACAAAGATTAACCAGCAAAATAAATCAACTAATCATTCAATGATTCAATCCAAAACAAGAAAATAGAGTATAATACAGCTAATCCAAAAAGATTAAATGTTCTGAGTAAAGAATGAAGAACAGAGAACGAAAATTTAAAAAAAAAATCAAACCATTACCTTCGTTCCGAGCAGTCTGAGCAGAGGGGCAGAAGCACGACGGAGACAGAGACCGAGACCAGGCGACGAGCAGTACGACGGACGGCGCAGAAGCGCGGCTGAGCAAACGAGGAACAATCACTAACAGTGAGCACTGACCTTCGAAGGACGACTGTGAGCAGACGACGTCGACGGTAGAGAACGAGGACCGAGAGCCAATAGGGGTTGTTCTTGGAGAACCCCGACGGAACGAACAGAGAAGGCCCTGACTTCGACGGACGGCGGCGGTGGCTCACTCCTTGGGGCGGTGAAGCTAGGGTTTCCGTTTTTGTTTGGCTCACTCCTTTGTTCTGACTTCTACGCAGTCTGAGCTGAGGGGCAGAAGTGCGACGGAGACGGAGGCCAGACGACGAGAACGATGACGGACAGTGGTAGTCCTACGGCTGAGCAAACGAAGAGCAGACTCGTAGACGCCAAGCTCGAGGAAGAAGCTGCGATTGGTGAGTTGGGACTTCGAGCACCATGCCCAGACAAAAACGATGGTACCTGAGCACGATAGACAACGGCAGGAGAGTGACGGACGACGGCTGGAGTGCGACGGAGCACCAGGGACTAACACTGAGCTCGAAGAAGAAACTGCGACGGACGAGACGGCGGAAATCCTTGCAGCAATCCATGTGACAATGGTGCTTGGGCGCGATGGACAGCGCTAGCCCTTGCGGCGGCGGTGGAGAAGCCAGGGTTTCTCACTTTCAAGCTTTAGCTTTCTTTTTGTTTTGTGGAGAAGTGGAGAAGGGAGAATGCGTTCTCGGCCTACCGTTTTCCTTTTTTCAATTTCAAAAACGACATCACTTTATGTAAGCCTCCCGGGTTCCAGTTCGGTTCAACCGGTTAATTTCTGGCCGGTTTAGCGATCCAACGATTTTTATTGTGGTTTTTCTATTTCAACTGAACTGTAGAGATTATAGTTGTCAGAACCGAATTGGTAATCGAACCGGTCAAGTTATTAGATCACTGGTTCAACTGGTGAGTCACTGGTGAGACCGGTTGACTCGGTACTATATAAATAAAAAATAAAAATAGTCAAAAACTTAAAATTAAATTTTAAAAAATACATATTTTTACTAACATTTTAAGAACAATTAAGTCGAATTCTATAAATAACTAATACAAAAATAGACATATAATTAGTTCATACTACTATATAGTATCTTAATTAGACACAATAAGAATAACAATCTATGAATTATATCCAAAGAATAATTTCAAGGTCTAAATATTTTTGTATAATTAAATGATTATATAAATTAATTTTTTTCTCAGAATAAATAATTTTTATTTTATTTTTATATTCATTATTATTTTTTATTTTAAAATTAATTAATTTGTACTTCAATTAAAAAATAATTAATTTAAAAAATATTGAGTTAAGTATTTCCATGTGTATATATATATGTATTAGTTATAAAAAATTGAAATATATATTATAAAAAGCATTAACAATACTAGAGAAACGGGTAGCGCAGTGGTTGTCAACTTGGTCTTCAATTCAAAAGACTCAGGTTTGACTCCTACCCCCTGCAATGTATTTTTCCAAATTTAACAACCCGCATGCTGACGTCATCGGCGCGCAGGTTGACTGGACCGATTTGATTTTGGTTCGTGTCAATTTTGACCGATTTGATTGGTTCGTATCGGTTTTGACCAGTTCATTTTCTTAAGCGGTCAATATACCAAATCGGACCGGTACAAGGTCCGGTTCATCGGTTTTCCGATCGAACCAGCCGATCCGGTCCAATTTTTACAACTATGGTGGAGACATCTAGTTTTCAGTCGGACCGCTTCGACCGACCGGTCTAATTTGATTTTTCATAACCATGATCTTGACAGAGAAAGAGAGACAACAAGAGAGAGAGAGAGGGAGAAAATTACACGGAAAAGAAGCTGCGACACGGTCAACAGAAGATGTGATGCTATCAATGGAAGCTGCGACGATAACAGAAGGACGACGGGTAAATTCAGGCGTTGGAGAAAAAGAAGCTCTGATGCTCTGGTCTCTGGTCTCACCGTTTCACTCACTCACAAGAAGAAGAAGAAGAAGAAGCCTTGCTGACGGCGGCAGACGGGTTAATTTTGGCGTTGGAGTCTTGGGAAAGAAGTTCTACTCTTAGTGCTCTGTGCTCTCAGCCTCTCACCGTTTCACTCTGAAGGAAAATTATGGATTAGAGTGAAATCCTAAAACTAGTTCAGAAATGTTATTTATATATTATTAATATTTATTACAGGAATCAATCTGGTATGAACGGAAACAGTAGAAATTCTTCATCGGCTACCTGGAAGAACATTGTTAGTGCCTATGAGCATCTCAAGGAAGGGCTTCATTGGAATATTGGAGATGTCCACAAATCAGTTTGGTATGATGATTGGACTCCATTTGGTAAGCTTTGCAACCTTGTTCCTTATGTACATATTTCTGAATCAGATTTCATGGTGGCTGACTTGTGGAAAGGGGTGTCTTGGGAGGTTGATAGTCTTACCACGCCTATTCCACATGAGATTAAGCAGTTTATTTGTGGTCTGAGATATTCTAGTTTGACTGAGTTGGAGCCACAGTGGGAGTGGTGGCCTGCAGCAACAAAAAAGTATAGTGCAAGGGAGGGTTACAAATGGTTATTAAAGAAAACATTAAATTGGAATGCCAACAGTAATTGGAACTGGTTGTGGAACACAAACATTCCAGAGAAGTTCAAATTTACTATGTGGCTTAGCTTACATGATGCTCTACCAACTGAGACCTTTCGATTCAAGCGGCATTTAGCTTCTTCAGATATGTGTAAGAGATGTAACAAGGCGCAGGAGACTATGGAGCATTGCCTTAGAGACTGTGAACGATCAAAGGTAATCTGGTATATGTTGGATCCTAGTATCCTGGACTCGACGGCTGGTACTGCTCTTGAAGAGTGGTTTCGGAAGACCTTGGCTAACAATGAGGCGTCCTTTGGTGCAGGGCTTTGGTGGGTATGGAGACATAGGTGCAATGACATATTCAACACTGACAACCCTTGGACAGATCATAAGGTTGTTGCCTTGGCCAGAATTACCGCCAAGGACTTACAGGTTTACAGGAATCGAAGCAATGTCTTTAGGTCTCTCCGAAATTGCCTGTGTTGGGAACCACCGGTAGGCAATAGTTTTAAAGTTAATTGTGATGCAAGCTTGTATATGGATTCAAATTTAGCGGGATTTGGGTGTATTATTAGAGATTCTAAGGGAGATTGGATCTCGGGCTGCTCTGGAAGCATTCCCCCTTGGTCTATAATCAGATGTGAATTATTTGCTGCTTGGAGGGGGCTGGTTTTAGCTTGGGATTGCGGTTTGAGGGATATTATATGTGAAACAGATTGCCTTGACATTCTGCCCATCATGCATGAGCTTACAAGTGGGTATCCATCTGAAGTAACAGATTTGGTTCACAAGATTCAGGAGTTTTTATCTCGTCCTTGGCTTGTTCACGTTGAATGGGTGTCCCGAGAAGCAAATAGAGCTGCGGATTGGATGGCTAAATATGGTGCCAAGAGTAACTCTAATCATGTTATTTGGTCTGAGCCTAGTGTTGATCTCCAACGAATCATCCGCTCGGATTTAGAATAGTTTTTGCTTTGTTTCTTTCCTTGTTTAGTCACCAAAAAAAATGCTACATGTACATTAAAATTAGCCACTAAAGTCAACTATTAGTATAAAATATATGTTGAAATAAAAATACACATTAAAAATAAATTAAATCACATATGTATTTATACATAAATACATTGATGACTGATTTTAATGGCTGATTTTAATTTATGAATACTATTTTTTTTTGGCATGCCACAGGCCGGACAAATCCAATTCACATTGAAAATCCAGCAACTAAGGTTCTGAAAACCAGACCAATTATCAAACCACTCTAGTTACTAGTTTATTGGTCCAATCGGAATAATCGTTTTATAATAAAATAATAAATAAAATATAAATAAACACATTAAAACATAATTATCATCTAATATAAACTTTAAAATGTCATCTAAATTTAAAACACTAGATCAACCAAAGTCTTATGCCAATATAAAAGTTTGTTATTAATCATTAAAATTCGCAAAAACTTGTAAGTTTGTAAAAGTAGGAGTTAAGTCGAGAATTTGATACCCGTGCAGATGTCAAATGTTACCTGATAGGCTTTGTATGCAAAATGAACACCCTGAAGCAGAAGAGAATCTTGGCTAGATTCTCTGTCTGTGTTCCAGTTGGATTCGAGCTCCATTGTCACTCTTTTCATGTACATCTTGGCTAGAGTCATGGAAGCCTGCTTTATCTGCATGGATTGTGTATTTATTTCATCAAGTTTTATAATTGCAGCTTTGAAGTTCACTTATGAGTGTGAAATTTGTGAATACACTTTACTATTACTAATCTACAAAGTTAACAATTGAAGGAACCATATCTTCCAAGAGAAGAAATGATATATCTCTAGATAAAGGAAAATACATGTTATTTGAGAATTGAAACTAGTGCATATAATGTGTAGAAACAAACAGATCAGTGAATCAACTACTAGATCAAGTTCTATGTTGATAAATTTCGAATAATCAGTAACTATAATTATTCCCTACCAGAGTAATGATAAACCTAAAGCAAACCATTTACCATATTTCAATCTTTGTTCTCACTTCAGAGTAAGAAATTTACCTGGCTCATTATCCCCGAATCGAACATCCAAGCGGTTGGAATGTGTACGGTTGGTACAACGCATGACAGAATTTCGCAGCTTGATTAGCCTCTGTATGCTCAGTTCAGACCTATCACAATGAGATGAAATAAGGCATAAGAAGATTATTAAATAGGAATACTGTTATCTTGACATAAATCTTACTTGTCTAAGAGGCTGGCCATTTTTTTCAAGGCAGCTCCTTGTAGGAGGAAATCTCCTGTTCTAATAGCTTAAGCTCCCGATACTCAACCGCAGCCTCTCGCAGCGCATTGGCTTTCTTCTCAGGCCACTTGAAATGTCTCAAGACAGCGCGCTCATCCACCTGTAGAATACACAAGACAAAGCCAGTAAGAAGCAAAGTTGAAAATTCTAACCATTTTCAAATATTACAATCCTTGATTTCCAAGTCAGAAATCACAAGACACTAAACTGTTGCACCAAGGCTCACCTTCTCAGAAATTCTATTAAAACAATGGTTTTATAGTAATTATAATAACTTAAAAATGATTAATGAAGTATCATATAGAGAGCCATTGGCCCACCAGATCAATAATTTTCTGAGAAATGTACCAATGAGGATAGTTCACCATCAAGCCCATCATTCCATCAACAAACTTTAAGACTTCTTCAATGTCCATGTAGGCTGCATCTACCGCCTTTTTTATAAGGTCATTGATGAACTCCCCTTTTGTTTCATTGTCTACCCTTATCTAGAAAGTATGGTAATTCATTAGTCATCAACTAGCAGTACATAATTTTGAGGTGAAAAAAGAAACAGGAACTAGAAAGTGTAATAATCACACAATACTTAACTGCTAAAAGATGAGCTGAACGGTTCTGAATTTCTCCAACAATGCTACTGCGTGCACTAATCGCTACCGGTTACGGATGATTCAGAGGCCCTTTTATGTCTCTCTTCATATCATGATTCTTTAAGGAGTGAAATAATTCAACGCCATTGATGGTGGCAAGCACTGGTTTGGTGGAGACTTTCTTTCTATACTTTTGGATTCAGAATTAACATGAATTGTTGTCGTAGGAGACGGTATTGAAGAAGCTTTACGAAAAATCGCTTCAGGAGTAGCTTTTTTTTTCACTTTAGACCTTTCCAATTTATCAGCAATGACAATGAGTTTCTGTATGTCTTTGAATTTGGGGCTCTGGTGCTCCCCAATTGCCTCCTTCATTCAGCAAAAACAAGTAGAGTTTATAAAAACATATATATATATATTGACTCTTAACACATGGATTAACCACCCTTTATATCATAAAGAGAAAAACAAGATAAGTAACAATGAATTATGACACATTCCATGCTTTCAGGTAAAACACATCAAAAGAAAACAAACCAATCAAAGTTTCTCGTACCTTGCCACTGGTACCAACAGCTACTACCATCTTAGCTTCAGCAGCAGCAAGATCCTCACTGAGCTTCTTGTTCTTTGATTCAAGCTCTACATTCAAACCCTTAACTCTATCCAACTCAGCCTTCAAGACCCCCCACCTCAGACTTCAAATCTTGACAAAATATAAATATAAACCAGAATAGAACCACCAGTTTATTTTACCATATGAAACTAAGCATTATGGAGACATCTTTATTGTTGTCATGGATTAAGGTGGAAGAGTGGTTTAATACGCCCCCGCAAGCTGGAGGATGAAAGATGTCAAGAACACTAAGCTTATTTAGATTAAGATGGAAGGGTTGAGGAGACAAAGGCTTGGTGAAGATGTCAGCTAGTTGCCCAGAAGAGGAAATTGGGAGAAGTTTCATCACTCCAGCTTGAACTTTTTGTTGAACCAAGTGACAATCAACCTCTAAATGTTTGGTCCGTTCATGAAAAACCGGGTTAGCAGCAATATGAAGAGCACTCTGATTATCACAATATAAAACTGGTGGGCGGATAGGAGAGATGCGTAAAAATTGTAACACATTTAATATCCATTGAAGTTCACAAGTTGTGTTGGCAAGTGCACGATATTCTGCTTCCGTGGATGAGTGGGCAACGGTGGTTTGTTTCTTGGTCTTCCAAGAGACTAAAGAACTGCCTAAGAAGAAACAATAACCTATTAAAGATCGTCGAGTGTCAGGACATCCGGCCTAATCAGAGTCACTAAAGCCGAGAAGCTGAATTTCTGATTCCCTTGGAAAGAAAAGTCCTTTGCCGGGACTAGTTTTCAGATATCGTAACACATGCTTGGCAGCTTGAAGATGAGATTCAGTAGGAGATACCATGAATTGACTTAATAGTTGAGTGGCATACATGATGTCCGGTCGAGTAGTGGTGAGATAGATAAGACGGCCAACCAAACGACGATATATAAAAGGATCGGATAGCAGGGGACTTTTGTCTTGATATAGTCTTGTG
>NC_029786.2:13335110-13336977 GCF_000816755.2 Arachis ipaensis
TCGTCAACATAGACTAAAAGGATAGAAATTTGATCACCAATGAATTTGACAAATAAACTATAATCAGATGAGGTCTGCTGATATCCATGAGATAGCAAAAGATGAGAAAGTTTGTCATACCACATACGACTAGATTGTCGTAAACCATACAATGACTTTAGTAGCTTACATCATTGATTCGGTTGAGGAGATATAAATCCGGGTGGCAGAGTCATATAAACATCCTCAGAAAGATCCCCATGTAAGAAAGCATTATTGACATCCAACTGATGTATAGGCCAACGCTTCATAGAGGCCAATGCCAAAACTAATCTGATGGTGGCATGCTTGACAATAGGGGAGAAAGTTTCCAAGAAATCAACACCTTCAGTTTGAGTGAACCCTTTAGCCACAAGGCGTGCTTTATATCGATCAATTGAACCATCAGGCTTGCGTTTAATGCGATAGACCCATTTACAGCCAACCGGCTTAACCCCTGCAGGGCAATCAACAAGACGCCAAGTTTTGTTCTGCTCAAGAGCATCCAACTCATCTTTCATAGCACTACGCCAATTAGAGTGTTGATTGGCGTCCTTAAAAGACTTTGGCTCAACGTCAGAATGTAGAGATAAAAGAAACTTTTTATGTGAAGATGAAAGAGAAGAAAAAGACATGACTGAAGATAAAGGATACTTACACTTTGAGGGAGATTGATTTGTAGAGATGAGAGAAGAATTACACAAGTAATCAGAGAGATATGCTGGAGGTCGGTGAGGCCGGTCAGAATGACGAGGATGGGGTTGCTCAGGTGGTGAAGAAGGTGACAGGGGATGAAAAGGTGATGGTGGACTAGTGTCTAGTGTTAAAAGTGATTCAGTTGTCATGGGTTCAACTTGGTTAGGAAACGATAGTGTGGAAGAAGGAGAGGTTGTTGGAGAAAATAAAGAACTAGGTGGAGTTGGATCAATGGGTATAGGTGATGGTTCAACTGAAAGACTAACTGAATCTTGTTTTTGAGAAGCTGTGTTTGGCAATGTTGGGTTGAGTGTCTGGAATTGGACATTTTTTGTGACTAAGGGCAAGATCATTTCATAAAAAATCACGTTTCTAGAAATCTCAATTCTTTTATCTTCTAAAACATAAACAATATACCCTTTAAAACCAGGTTGAAAGCCAATAAATACAGCCTTTTTAGCTCTTGGATCAAATTTTGATCTGTTTACCATTTGGGTAGAAACAGAACATAAGCATCCAAAAACTTTAAGGTCATGATAATTTGGTGGATGATTGAATAAAATCTCAAATGGTGTTTTAAAATTAATTGCGGATGATGGAACTCTATTAAGTAAATAAACAGCATGTCCAACAGTATAAGACAAAAAAGATGATGGTAAATTAGATTGAAACATAAGAGCACGAGCTATATTCAAAATATGTTGATGTTTGCATTCTACCCTTCCATTTTGTTGAGGAGTTTCAACACAACTACGTTGATGAATAATGCCCTTTGAAGCATAAAAACCAGGTAAAATAAATTCTGGTCCATTATCGGAACGAATAGTTTTGACTTTGGAGTTGAATTGTGTTTCAATTAAAGTAATAAAATTTTTTATTTAATTTTGCACTTCTCCTTTTGATTTTAATAAAATAACCCATGTAAAGCGGCTAAAATCATCAACAATAGTAAAAAAATATTTATGATTATGAATAGAATTTTGTCGAAATGGACCCCAAATGTCAAAGTGTAATAAATCAAAACTTGCATTGGCTTTGTTAAAATTTTGAGAAAATGAAAGTTTCTTTTGTTTAGAAAGATGACAAATGTCACAAGCCTCGTTATGATGCATAGAGATAAAAGGAAATTGTTTATGTAAATGATTAAGTCTTT
>NC_029786.2:13337146-13352855 GCF_000816755.2 Arachis ipaensis
CTCTTGTTCTTTAAATGATGTTATCCCGAGGAGGACACCTAAAGGCGAGCCGTAATGGCCTCATCTTTGGCAAGCTTCTCCAATTTTTTTTCCATAGTTTTTTTTCAGTTTTTTTGTTTTTTGTTTTTTTGTTTTTCATTTTTTTGATTTTTATTTTATTTTTATTTTTATTTTTTTTACGTTGTGCTGACTCTCGTTCTTTAAGGTAGCGTTTGTTTTCGGAGACAGGACACAGAGACATAGACAGCACATCTTTAAAAGGCGTTTGGAAGCAAAGACATGGACACTGATCATATTGTCTCCGGGACAGTTTTTTATACTTTTGTGTCCACTCTTCTACGAAGGACAATGATGGACACGGAATTTAGAAGAGAGACACGAACTGTTTTTATGAATTTTTTTTCTTTTTTGTCCATGGTGCTATTTTTTATTATTCCACTGTTACCCCTTCTTATTTTTTCTATTTTACGTCATTCTTAGAAAGTACTTTTTTTTTCATACTCTTTTTATCACGTACTCTCACCTTTTTATAGAAATTTTTATTGGACTGTATAATTCTTTTAGAGATAAAGATAAAGATAACTATAAGATAAGATAAAGACTAAATTATAATTTAATTTGTGTATTCTGTTGGGCTGAATTTGTGGGCCGTGAGACGTCTTTATTGTTGTCATGGGCTAAGGTGGAAGAGTGGTTTAATATTATGTTCATTTTGCATTACATATGATAGTTCCAAGATGATGTAGAGATGTACCTGCCCAAAATTATCCAGTTTGAATTGCACACATCTCTAAGGTAGCGTTTGTTTTCGGAGACAGGACACAGAGACATGGACAGTACATCTTTAAAAAGCGTTTGGAAGCAAATACATGGACACTAAACATATTGTCTTCGGGACAGTTTTTTATACTTTTGTGTCCCCTTTTTTACGAAGGACAATGATGGACACGGGATTTAGAAGAGGGACACGGACTGTTTTTATGAATTTTTTTTGTCCATAGTGCTATTTTTTATTATTCCACTGTTACCCCCTTCTTATTTTTCCTATTTTGCGCTCGTTCTCAGAATGTACTTTTTTTCTCCATACTCTTTTTCTATCTCTACATTCTCCTTCTTTCTCTTTTTTTCTCAAGTACTTTCACCTTTTTATAGAAATTTTTACTGGACTGGATAATTCTTTTTTTTTTATCATTCTTACTTCAACATTATTTTAACCTCATATTATATTATTTGATTTGTAATAAAAATAATAATAAAAATAATTAGTCTTGATTCTTTTTTTAAAACTGATATTGTATTTAAAATTAATTTAGCTTATTAACCTAAACGAAATTTTTTATTCATCAAATTGAGATTTATTTTTTTTGTTAATATTAACCATATGTATTCCTACATATTAATAATAAATTTAAAAAGAAAATAATTATATTTATAAATTTTATTTTAATATAAATACTATTATATAATTTTTTATTAAAATTTTTTACTGTTTCAAATATTTTTTTCAAGTTCCCATTATCTGTACTCCTACGTACTCTCATTTTTTATTAAATTAGTTTATACTAGAAAATTTGGAATCACATGGCTATTTTAGTCATTTTATATAATATTTTAATCTTGTCCATGTGTATCCAAACATGTTACATTAGTGTCCTATCCATCGTATCCAAACACAATACACAAAACATAATTTTTAATATCTCCGTCCTATTATCTTTGTCTCAGTATCATGTTCTGTCGTGTCTCTAAAAACAAACGCTACCTAAGATGTAAAAACATAGAAGATCGTCAATGCAAAATAAATGTTAAGTCAACACTATACTGAAGGGTCCATATTGAAGAGTCCATCCAAACAAATGTTGCTTTTGGCACTTGAGGATACTATACTGAAGCCTCCTCTGTTTGATCCACCACTTTGAGGTTAGACAATCTGCCAAAGATAGCTAGTTAGCAAAATTTTTTTATAGAAGGAAGAAAAATGACAATGTTACCAGAAATAAACCTTAGGGCGTATCAAATATATGAATTTTCTTACACTTTTTATTTTTAATATTGGATTAATAATGCTTTTTTTTAAATTGTGATCTACCGTGATATTTTTTTAAAATGTGGGATGATTTAATGTACGGAGTATAAATCGGACCGTTCGATTTTTAGGTACACAAATCGGACCGTCCGACTTTTGTACTCGAACCGTCTGATTTGTGTACTCCAATTTTTTTTAATTTTTCAACACAAATCGGAGGGTTCGATTTGTGTACTCCAAACTTTTAAAAAATTTTAAACACAAATCGGAGGGTTCGATTTGTATATTCTCATAATTTTAAAAAATACCAAAAATTACCACAAGTATAACACTCATTCTACTTTCATATCCAACCTTTTTAGCCATTTTCTTATCCTCAAAATTGCTATGTACCGCGCATAAAAACCCAGGGTACACATCTTCAATGTTTTCCAGGAAGCTTTTAGCATGTTGAAACACCATAGCCTTATCTCAGTTAGAAAAAATAATATAAAAAAATAAAATAATACTTAGTATATAATTTAAAAAATATAAATATCTAAATATTTATTATTGTAAAATATCAAAATATTATAGTTAAATTAAAACTAAAATAATAAACATAAAAAAATAATTTACCGGAAATTGACCATGAATTTTGTAGTGTCTTGCAAATCCAATAAAATGTCGAGGATAATGAGTATAACTTCCATTAAATAAAAATATAAAATTGATACTGATTCAGTCCGATTTGTGTACTCCAAATTTTTTTTAATTTTTTCAACATAAATCGGTGGGTTCGATTTGTGTACTCCAAACTTTTAAAAAATTTTAAACATAAATTGGAGGGTTCGATTTGTGTACTCCCATAATTTTAAAAAACATAAAAAAATTATCACATTAAAGTATAACACTCATTCTACTTTCATATCCAAATTTTTTAACAATTTTCTTATCCTCAAAATTGCCATGTACGCGCATAAAAATCGTGGGTACACATCTTCAATGTTTTCCAGGAAGCTTTTAGCATGTTGAAACACCATAGTTTTATCCCATACTGTTAGATACCAAAAATTGACCATGAATTTTGTAGTGTCTTGCAAATCTAATAAAATCTCGAGGATAATGAATATAACTTCCATTAAATAAAAATATAAAATTGATACTGATTCAGTCCGATTTGTGTACTCCAATTTTTTTTAATTTTTCAACACAAATCGGTGGGTCCGATTTATGTACTCCAAGCTTTTGAAAATTTTTAAACACAAATCGAATGTGTACTCCCATAATTTTAAAAAATACCAAAAATTACCACATTAAAGTATAATACTCATTCTACTTTCATATCCAAATTTTTTAACCATTTTCTTATCCTCAAAATTGTTATGTACCGCGCATAAAAACCCTGGGTACACATCTTCAATATTTTCCAGGAAGCTTTTAGCATGTTGAAACACACCGTAGCCTTACTGATCTTAATTAATTGATCATAATTAAATAAAAATATAAAATTATAAAAATAAATTAAAATTAAAAATTAAAATACATGTCTTTACAAACATATTAATAAAAATCAAATATCAATTCTTAGACATAACTAATGATGCAAAAAAGATAATATATTAGTCACTAATACAAAATACTTTCTCAAATTAAATGAATAAGACAACACATCACTATATATAAAAATCACAAAACACAAATTAGTGGGCAACTTATTAACTTCTTAAAGTCTTTGGTATTCTTTAGCAAAAATACCCCAACATAGATTAGAGATGCCCTAGCTGAATCTCTACAAATTTCACATGTGGGCAGACAAAATAATACTAGCAGTTGTACAAAGATCTAAGAGGCAGACTTTCAATTTCATTAAAGAAAAGGTGGAAAGGAAGCTGCAAACATGGAAGAGATCTCTCCTATCCGTTAGTGGCAGAGAAGTTTCGGTGAAGGCGGTAGCTACTGCCGTGTCTATCTATACATTGAGCTGCTTTAAGCTCCCTGATTCATTGCTTGAGGAAATATAAAAGAAGATTCTGAGTTTCTGGTGGGTTAGAGAGGCTCAGAAAGGAGGCTACAGTGGGTGAGATGGGATATAATTTATAGAGAGAAGAAGTATGGGGGACTAGGTTTTAAGGATCTTAAAGCGTTCAATTTAGCTATGCTAGCCAAGCAAAACTGGAGGATTCTTACCAAACCTGAGTCCCTAATAAGCAAAATCTACAAAAGCAGATATTTCAAATATTCCTCTTTTCTACAAGCCCCAACAGGTCAGCAGCCATCATGGGCCTTGAGAAGTCTACGAGACGGAAGGAGAATTCTAGAGGAAGGAATCGAATGGAAGGTGGGAAGAGGTAATCAGAATAGGATATTTGAAGACCCATGACTAAGAAAGTTTAATCCTATTTCAGACTACCAGCAAAACAATCACAATCCAAACATGGTATGGATAAACCAACTCACCAACAACTCCAGACAGTGACAAGAAGAATTAGTCAAAACCATATTCAGAACCGATATTGCTACTGAGATCCTACAAATATCTATTTCAGAAGATGGGGAAGATAGCATTACCTGGAAGTGGGAACGAAATGGACACTATTCGGTGGCTTCTGGGTATCGTACTGCTTTCAGATTTTCTCACCTTCCAATCCAGCAGCTCCCGGAAGTGTGCAGAGAGAAGAGAGTTTGGAATAGCTTGTGGGAACTGCGGTGTCCACCAAAGGTCAAAGTCTTCCTCTGGAAAGCTCTCCACGGTGGTCTACCTGTCCGACACCGATTACACAATAGGTTGCTGACGGTCGAGGATGTCTGTCTGACAATGTTTTGAAAACCGGACCAGACTGGCCGGTCTGACCGGTTTAACTGTAAACCGTCAGATAAAATAGTCCGATTTGCCATGCAAAACCGTTCATTTGAAAACCGGATTTAAACTACTGAACCGGCCGAAAATCGATTGATCGAGCCGGATTGGGACCCGGCCGATTCTCATCAAACAATGTCGTTTCGCGTAAAAACCAAACAGAAGCACGCGTGAAGCCAGCAGTCAAGCCACAACCAACTCTTTCTTCAATTCTTCCATCTCCCTCCTCTCCAAAGAAACGGAAACCCTAGCCTCACCGCTGCAAGCTACAAGAAGTGAGCCACCATCGCAGTCTGTTGCAGTCAAAGGCAGGTGTGAAGCACAGAAGCCTCGCCTCCTAACCCTAGAGCTCCTTCTTTGGTTTCTTTTATCTCCTTCCTTCTCCCCAAACAAAAACGGAAACCCTAGCCTCGTCACCGTCTGTCGCAGTCAGGGGATCGTCTCTTCATTCCGTTGGCGTCCTCCAAAGAAGAACCCCTGTTGGCTCTCAGTCTTCGTTCTCTACTGTCGACGTTGTCTGCTCACAATCGTCCTTCAAAGGTTAGTGCTCACTGCTCACAGTCTTCGATCTCTTCTGCTCGTCCTGCTCGTCGCCTAGTCTCCGTCTTTGCGGCGCTTCTGCCCTCGGCTCACACCGCTCAGAACGAAGGCAAAGGCTTCATTTTTTTAATTTTCGTTCTCTGTTCTTCATTCTTTACTCAAAACATTGTTTTTTTTTGGATTCTGCTAATGCTACTAGATTGAAATTTGAATCTAGCTGTATTATATTTTGTTTTCTTGTTTTGGATTAAATCATTAAATGATTAGTTGATTTATTTTGCTGGTTAATATTTGTTAAAATTGTGCTGATTCAGTTGATTTAGTTCACTAGTTAATATTTTTAATCTTCATTAAAATTGTGTGCTGTCTTTTGTTTTGTGTCGTGACTCGATTGTGCTTAGATTATGACTGACTTAAACTTGTGCTTAGATTGAATGATTAATTGATTATTGATTAGCTATGGATGTTTTGATGTGTTGCTGTTTTGTTTTTTGTAATTCTTATATATAGTGATGTGTTGTTGTTTTGTGTTTTGTGACTTAATTGTGCTTAAATTGAATGATTAATTGATTATTGATTAGGATGATTGTTCTGCTAAATTAATTGATTATCGATTAGGATGATTATTAATTGATTATTGCAATACCCAAAAAGAAATTGTTCTTACAACTGTGTGGTCAGTATCATTTTATCTTGGAGATATTGCAGCTATGTTGGTTTACTCTTCTTCAGTATATATGTTCAGCTGAAAAAATTGTTAGTTCAGAATAGTTGCAGAGCTTGAGATCTTTGAATCTGCTGCAAGTGTGCTGGAATTGTTGTGATTTTTATATAGGATAGTTGTTCTGTCATTCTATTGTTGCCTATATAAGTGTGTAGCTACCACTAAAATTAGTAACCCTCATTAAACTACCTCAACTATACCGTCAATTAAATATCCTGAATACTAATATGCAGTTGCTATTTCAATATACATTCTGCATAATACTGTCTAAACATGCTACTGCTACTTCAATCAGTATTCTGCAATATGCTTTAATGAAATGGCTCAAGATTGAAGATGACGAGGCAATATTCTTCAGGAAGTAACATGTACAGTGAGATTACCACCTCTAGAAGAACTGTTTCTCATGATCTCAAATCTGTGTTTTGATGTTTTTTGAGTTTGATCACTATCTTTTTCTTCATTGTCTTGTCTTTTTGCTCCTTTACTACTCTTCGATACTCTCTGTTTTTGTAGTGTAACCTTTGCTCGTTCCTTCTCTCCAGAAAGGTTGTTGCAGGATTTGGTACTTGATGTTAGTTTAGAAGAAGCCAATTTTGAATGAAATTAGTTTTACATCTTATTAGTTTGGTGTTTGTTGACTGAACCAGATAGGTAGAAAAATCTTCACCAAAAGCTATAATTATATTTTAGGATATATATTTATAATTTATTTATTATTTTATTCTAAAACGATTTAGTTGAACCACGATTAGATCGGTTGAACCGATAAACCAGTAAACCAGTGACTTAAACGGTTCGATAATCGGTCCGGTTCTTAGAACCTTGCTGTCCGATGTGCCAAGAATTAGGGAAAATAGTAAATCATTGCATATTGGACTGTAAGCTTGCAAGAGAAATTTGGCGAAAAGCTGAATTTGAAAATTTCCTCACCTTCAATAGCTCTGAAGATTTCTGGAGGCGTTGGATGAAGCCGATAGAGGCGCTGAAGAGAAGACTTAATTGGAAGACAAACACTGCTCTTGCTGCAATTCTCGCTTGGAAGAACTGGATAGCACGGAACCTTAAAATCTTTGAAGCCAAGGACTCCTCTATTGATGTGCTCTATTCATCTGCCATGGAACTCCTTGAAGAATTTGGGAAGAGAAATGAAAGGTACTGGCTACGGTAGATAGATTCAGGTTGTCATGTTTTGATACTTGTAATGGGTTAATAGTGTAATGGGTTAATGGGTAACGTTTTCATTTCATTGGCTGTCCAGATAGGACCCTTATCTTTTGTATATTCATTTTACAAATATAAATGAATATATAATTAACTTTAAAAAAAAAAACAAGACAGCACATCATGATGTGTGAGCATCTTTTCTATCTTTTCCTAGTGAATTTGCATTTAATTTATTGAGTTTAATCAAGAATTAATTATCTTTTAGCCACTATGGATGCTACTTTGAATATTGTGCAATTCTGTTTATTTTAGATAGCATTTGGCTGGATTTGATGGAGTATCCACAGAAAAAGAGAAGAAGGCGAATGATGCTGTCAACCCTGAACTCTCTGCACTCAAACTTAAATAACTCGAGCTACAGAGATCCAATGGACGTGATTTCAGTGGCATTGGAAAGCTAACTTCCAGAGCTTTCCAACGATATATAATAGTTCATACTTCTCTTCCATCAACTCTGTCAAGGCTGCGCCTAACTTGAGAAATCTCAAGTTAGGCGCAAGACACAACAACAACACACAAGTTATGGCGACTCATGGTGAGTTAGGCGCAAAGGAAACCAAGTTAGGCGCCATGGAAGCTTGTACTCTCGGGAGGGTACAAGTAAGGCGCAACTTCCACCTCTCAATCCAAGTAAGGCGCAGCATTGAAGGGCAAGATCAAGTTAGGCATGGTCCACCCATGAATCTAGCAAGTAAGGCGTGCTCTTCAGTTCAAGTTAGGCGCCTTGCGCCTTGTGTGGTGAACAGCATGAAGTTAGGCGTGGATCCTGGTGAAGTCAAGTTGGTCCCCATGTTACAAGGTGCGGATTACTTAATTAATTCTGATTTAAATTTAAATTTTATTTTTTTAAATAGAAAAAGATATTATTTTAATTTTAGAAATTAGATTTTAAATTAATTAGGATTAGATATAAAAGAGAAAAGAAACTTCTCTTCTAGGGAGAATTCCATTCCACCTCATTCGAAATTTACAGTTTACCAGAATCCTAGTTTTCACTCCTTTCCATGAGCAACTAAACCTCCACTGTTAAGGTTAGGAACTTTGTTTATTGTATGGATTGATTCTGTTTCTTTTTTTTTCTATTTTAATTCATGTACTGATTTATATTTCAAGCATTGTTTTCGTTCTTTATTTTATGAAATTGGGTGGAACGGAAGTATGACCCTCTTTCTAATTGAGTTCTTGTATAACTTGGAAAAGCTCTTTACTTGAACAACAGCTTGAAAATATATTCTCCTAAATTTCTAATTTATCTAGATTTAACGGGATACGTGACATATAATCCTCTTATATTTGGGTAATTAGGATTTCTGTGGCATATAACTAGAATTGAACTTTACCCTCTAATTAGAATTAATTGACCAAGGAATTGGCGATTGATGAATTTTAGAGGAGACTAAAAAGGTCTAAGGAATTAGGGTTTAGTCATATATAGTTTGTCAGGAATTAAATCTTACATGATTAAAATAAATTAATAAGAAAAGTCAATCCGAAAAATAGATAACTTTGAAGCCTTAACTGTTTTCTCCATATATTATTCTCAACTTATTTACTTGCCTGTCTTCTGATATTCTGAGTTACTGTTTAGTGCTCTTTGAACTCTCAAACACCATTTTCTACTTGTCTAACTAAGTAAATCACTTAACCATTTTTGCTTAATCCATCAATCCTCGTGAGATCGACCCTCACTCACCTGAGGTATTACTTGGTACGACCCGGTGCACTTGCCGGTTAGTTTGTGGGTTATAAATTCCGCACCAAATTTTTGGCGCCGTTGCCGGGGATTGATTGTGACTAACAACTATTCGTTATTTGATTGCATAGATTAGATAATTTTTTTATTAATTGTTTTTCTAGTATTATTAATTTTTATTTTTTCTTTATTCTTTTTCTTTCTTTATTTATTTCCTTTTTCGTTAATACTAGGGATTGATTGTGATTGACAACTGCTGGTTGTTTGATTGATTAGATTAGATAATTTTGCTTTTAATTAGTTTTATTTTAGTATTACTAATTCTTATTTTTCATTTATTTTTTTCTCTTTTCGTTTTGTTTTCTTCTTAATTTTTTTCTTCTTTTTCGTTCAGCATCCCCCTCCCCTGTTTCGTTTTCTGTTTCTTTTCTTTTATTAGTTAGTTTTAAATAAAAAAATACAAAATAAATAAATAAATAAATAAATTAGTACTAATATTTTTTTTAATTTCTGAAATTAAGTTTGGTGTTTCCGTAGTAAGTTTTCTTTTAAAAATATTTTTTTTAAAATACTAGTATTTTTCTTTGTTTAATTTTTGCATTTTTAGTTGACCTCTTTTTATTTATTTTTGAATTCTTCTTTTATTTTTATTATTCTTTATTTTATTTCTTTTCAAAAAAAAATCTGTTCTTTCTTCTTTACTTTCCTATTTACCACATGGTGCATTTAATTCTTTTTGGTATTTTATGCTAAGAAAAAATAATGGAGAGAGATCACATGGGTTACTACTCACACCCAATGAGTGATTCTCATTATTGTGGATGGGGGAACTACCTGAATTTTGGTTGGCAAAGTCAAAACCAAAGAAACTTCAGTGCTCCATGTTCCAACTATCAAGAGCCACCATCTTCCTATTCATACCAAGAACCATCCTCTTTTTACTCTTATCAAGAATCATCATCTCCTTCTTATTCATATCAAGAGCCACCATCTCTTTATTCATATCAAGAACCATCAGATCTTGAGCTTCTCATGAAAGAATTCATACATGATATAAAGATGAGTGTCAAAAATGTAAAGAAATATGTGCAGTTGATTATCAAGTCCCAGGAAGAGGAACAAGCAAATTTCTTCCCAAGAGATATAATGCAAGATCCTATAGAAGAAAGTGAGAAAATCAATCAAAGGAGTTCATACTCCAATAAATTAGAGAACTTTTCACCCTCACACATGGAAGAAGAGGAAGATGCAAAAATAAAGGAGGAAGATGCACCACCAAAGAAGGAAGATGCACAAACAAAGGAGGTTGTAAGGGATGAAAACAATTATGAAAATCTACACTCCAATGAAGCAGAGAGTGGCATAGAGGGTGAGTTTATTAAACCACCAATTCAAGAAGTTCTTGTTGAAGGACACTCTAATCATCACACAACACCCAAAATTTGAAATCAATGAAGTGAAGGCAACCAAGGAAAGCACTAAAAAGGGGATTGTGACCAAGAAACAGAAGAAAATATCCATTGAAAAGAGAAAGTCAGAAAAAAAACAATCCAACCTCTACACCAACAAGCAAGGTGAATCAAGCTATCACAATAAAAGAAAGCTTGTTAGGAGGAATTTATATCAGGGGGAACTAATCTTCACCTTTCCCCCCTTGGAGTCATTTCTTTTAACCAACCGGAAGAAGAGAAAGAAAATTCAACAATCAAGTGTCAAGCTAGTGACATTAAAGAAGCGCTTGTTGGGAAGCAACCCAACTACTAGTATCCTTGGTTTTGCAGTTGCTTTGGTTTTAATTTTATAGTTATTTTGATTTTAACATTATAGTTATTTTAGTTTTTGTTCTAAATTACTTTATCTATTTTTTTAAAGAATTTTTCTTGTTTTACATGTGTTTTGGTCATACAGAATTATTAGAACAGGAACAGGAGCAATTAAGAAGAATTTTTGACACCCTGTTTTCAGATTTTCTTTGCTTGAGGACAAGCAAACTTTTAAGTTTGGTATTGTCGCTTCGCTTTTGGCCTTTTCTGTTTATTTTAATAGCACCAAAGGGAGATGAATGTTCTTCATGGAGGAATGAGATGGCCACCAGCATAACTGAGGTGGTTGAGTTCCTTTCATTCTGTTTCTCTTTCGTTCTTATTTTGTTGTCTTCTGTTTTTTGTTGCTTTGATTACCTGCATGATCTTTAGTACCTTCAGTTCTTAGATTTAGTTTCATTTTGTCATTTTGTTTTGGTTAAAAATTTTTTTTTCCTCATGCATTGCTTACTAAGCTTGAATTCAAAAGAAAAAGAAGTGATGTATTGCATGAGAAATTGAGTTTATATTTAAGAGTAGTTTTATTTACTTAAATGTGGTGGTATTATTGGTGATTTTGAATGCATGATATGAACAGTGCATATTTGAATTTGAATCAAATGATGTTGATGTATAAGGAACAAGCATTTAGAGAACTATTATGACTTCTCTGAAATTAGTGAAAGCTTAATCCTTGAAACAAAAGAAACAGCAAAAGAAAAATAAAAGCAAGGTCCAAGGCTCTGAACATCAATGACTAAGGAGGTCAAACATGATTAAAAGCTCAAAGAGTTGTTTCCTTAGTCATATGCTTGTGGTGTTCTTGTGTCAAGTAATCCTTGAGATAGAATATTTAGAGTCGAGACCAAATGCATTTAGTAGAGTATGTCCAAGGTTTTGAGCACCACTGTCTGGGAGTAACTGAAGGAAAAATCCAAACTTAAAGAGAGTTCCCCAATTAAGTGCTTGTGGTGTTTTTGTGTCAAGTAACCCTTGAGACAAAACATTTAAAGTCACGGCTAGGTTCAAGGTGCAAGGCACCAAAGAAAAGAGAATTCAAGTAAATTTTGCTGTGTTCAAGGATTAAATTGGAGTATAAATATCAGATAATTCATAATATGATCCAGATTCTAATTCCGAATGACACTGACATTCTTCTGATTCAAAGGAGAGTGAGATGCCAAAACTGTTCAAAGTTACAATGAATAAATCCCATTTTAAGAATAGACTTGAGCATGACTAAACTCTCACTTCTCATGCAAATTCACATCTTAATTATGCACTTATTTTGGTTGCTTGAGGACAAGCAACAATTCAAGTTTGGTGTTGTGATGCGTGAGAATCTTTCTTATCTTTTCCTAGTGAATTTGCATTTAATTTGTTGAGTTTAATCAAGAATTAATTATCTTTTAGCCACTATGGATGCTACTTTGAGTCTTGTATAATTCTGTTTATTTTAGGTAGCATATGTTTGGATTTGATGGAGTTTTCGCAGAAAAAGAGAAGAAGGCGAATGATGCTGTCAACCCTGAACTCTCTGCACTCAAACTTGAATAACTCAAGTTACAGAAATCCAATGGACGTGATTTTAGTGGCGTTGGAAAGCTAACTTCCAGAGCTTTCCAACGATATATAATAGTTCATACTTTTTTTCCATCAACTCTGCCAAGGCTACGCCTAACTTGAGAAATCTCAAGTTAGGCGCAAGACACAACAACAACACGCAAGTTATGGCGACTCATGGCGATTTAGGCACAAAGGAAACCAAGTTAGGCGCCATGGAAGCTTGTACTCTCGGGAGGGTACAAGTAAGGCGCAGCAAAGAAGGCACCTTGAACCAAGTAAGGCGCAGCTTCCACCCCTCAATCCAAGTAAGGCGCAGCATTGAAGGGCAAGATCAAGTTAGGCGTGGTCCACCCATGAATCTAGCAAGTAAGGCGTGCTCTTCAGTTCAAGTTAGGCGCCTTGCGCCTTGTGTGGTGAACAGCATGAAGTTAGGCGTGGATCCTAGTGAAGCCAAGTAGTCTTCACATTACAAGGCGCGGATTATTTAATTAATTCTGATTTAAATTTAAATTTTATTTTTTTTAAATAGGAAAATATATTATTTTAATTTTAGAAATTAGATTTTAAATTAATTAGGATTAGATATAAAAGAGAAAAGAAACTTCTCTTCTGGGGAGAATTCCATTCCACCTCATTCGAAATTTACAGTTTACCAGAATCCTAGTTTTCACTCCTTTCCATGAGCAACTAAACCTCCACTGTTAAGGTTAGGAGCTCTGTCTATTGTATGGATTGATTCTGTTTCTTGTTTTTTTCTATTTTAATTCATGTATTGATTTATATTTCAAGAATTGTTTTTGTTCTTTATTTTATGAAATTGGTTGGAACGGAAGTATGACTCTCTTTCTAATTGAGTTCTTGTATAACTTGGAAAAGCTCTTTACTTGAACAACATCTTGAAAACATATTCTCCTAAATTTCTAATTTATTTGGATTTAACGGGATACGTGACATATAATCCTCTTATATTTAGGTAATTAGGATTTCTGTGGCATATAACTAGAATTGAACTTCACCCTCTAATTGGAATTAATTGACCAAGGAATTGGCGATTGATGAATTTTAGAGGAGACTAAAAAGGTCCAAGGAATTAGGGTTTAGTCATATATAGTTTGCCAGGAATTAAATCTTACATGATTAAAATAAATTAATAAGAAAATTCAATCCGGAAAATAGATAACTTTGAAGCCTTAACTGTTTTCTCCATATATTATTCTCAACTTATTTACTTGCCTGTCTTCTGATATTCTGAGTTACTGTTTAATGCTCTTTGAACTCTCAAACACTATTTTCTGCTTGTCTAACTAAGTAAATCACTTAACCATTGTTACTTAATCCATCAATCCTTGTGGGATCGACCCTCACTCACCTGAGGTATTACTTGGTACGACTCGGTGCACTTGCCGGTTAGTTTGTGGGTTATAAATTCTGTACCACATCACTATATATAAAAATCACAAAACACAAAACAGAAACACAGCAAAACAACCATAGCTAATCAATAATGAATTAATCATTCAATCTAAGCACAATTAGGTCGTCAATACAGTCACAATCTAAGCACAATTGAGTAAGAAAACACAAAAAAACAGACAATAGCACAATTTTATTGAAAATTAACAAGGTTAACCAGTGAACTGAATCAACTGAATCATAACAATTTTAACAAAGATTAACCAGTGAATTAAATCAACTAATCATTCAATGATTCAATCCAAAACAAGAAAACAGAGTATAATACAGCTAGATTCAAATTTCAATTTGAGTAGCATTAACAGAATCCCAAAATAATTCAATGTTCTGAGTAAAGAATAAAGAACAGAGAACGAAAATTTAAAAAAAATGAAGCCATTACCTTGTTCTGAGCAGTCTGAGCAGAAGCACGACGGAAACGGAGACCGAGACCAGGCCACGAGCAGGACGACGGATGGCGCAGAAGCGTGGCTGAGCAAATGAGGAACAAGCACTAGCAGCGAGCACTGACCTTCGGAGGACGACTGCGAGCAGACAACGTCAACGATAGAGAACGAAGATTGAGAGCCAACAGGTGTTGTTCTTGGAGAACCCTGACGGAACGAAGAGAGAAGACCCTGACTGCGACGGACGGCGGCGGTGGCTTGCTCCTTGCGGCGATGAGGCTAGGGTTTCCATTTTTGTTTGGGGAGAAGGAAGGAGATAAGAAAACTGAAGAAGGGGCTCTAAGGTTGGAAGGAGAGGCTTCTATGCTTTCACACGTGCCCATGTCTACGACGGACGGCGGCGGTGGCTTGCTCCTTGCGGCGATGAGGCTAGGGTTTCCATTTCTCTGGAGAGGAGGAAGGAGATGGTAGAATTGGAGAAGGGGTTGGGACTTGGGAGAAGAGACTTTCCTTCACGCGTGCTTTCTTTCCCTTTTTTTTTGTTTAAAGTGAAACGACATCGTTTCATGAGAACCGGCTAGGTCACAATCTGGTTCGACCAGTTTTGGCCGGTTCAGCGGTTTGATTCTGATTTTTGGATAGTGGTTTTGCCTAGCAAATCAAACTGTTTATGCTGTTGACTCAAGGTTGAACCAGTCAGACCAGCTGGTTCGGTCCAATTTTTAGAAACATGGTGAGCAAAGATACTCATTTAACAATTAAATCTGAGTAGCACTACTAGAATCTTAAACCAACAAACAAAGAATGAAGAACGAAAAAAAAACGAAGAAACCAATCTGAATAGCAGAATTCTAAATCGAAGAACAAATAATGAAGAAGGAAAAAAAAAACGAAGCAACCAAACTAAGTTGCAGACTCCTACACCTTTGTTCTGACTTCTGAGTAGTCTGAGTTGAGGGACAAAATATGAATAATTTGAGTATTAATGATAATAATCTTCTATCATAGAATATGAATTTTAAATATTAATTTTTATGTCGTCTTTATTTATATTGATGAATAAAAGATAGGGCAAAATGCACAATTAAACCAAATGGAGGACAAAATTACATGATTCTACCAAATTTAAAAACGTTACCTGAATCACCTAAAACCATCTTCTTATGTAATTCGAATGAGCCACATTCGAATTAGAAAAATCAACAGTAATTCGAATTAGATCAATTCGAATTAGTAGTGATGTTTGTAATTCGAATTTGACCAATTCGAATTATGCATAGATGTGGTCTTAGGGTAGTTCGAATAAGATTGATTCGAATTATACATGCATATAGTGTTAGGGTAGTTTGAATGCGAGTGACATAATTTAAATAAATTTATTAAAAAAATTAATAATTTAAAAATAAAAAAAATATTTTATTACATGCATTCAA
>NC_029786.2:13352884-13353346 GCF_000816755.2 Arachis ipaensis
CAATGGTCCCCTAATTTTAATTTTTTACATGTAAATTATATGTAAATTTCAGTTTAGCCCACTCTTAAAATTTTATTTTAGTCTTATTTTATTATATAAATATTTTTGGCCCCCCTTTAATCTTTCATCTAACTCCGCCCCTGAACTATCCTAACACTGTATGCATGTATAATTCGAATAAATCTTATTCGAACTACCCTAAGACCACATCCATGCATAATTCGAATTGGTCAAATTCAAATTACAAACATCACTACTAATTCGAATTGATCTAATTCGAATTACTGTTAGTTTTTCTAATTCGAATGTGGCTCATTCGAATTACTTAAGAAGATGGTTTGGGTGATTCAGATAACATTTTTTAATTTGGTAGAATCATGTAATTTTGTCTTCCATTTGGTTTAATTGTGCATTTTGCTCTATCTTTTATTTATCAATATAAATAAAGACAACATAAAAATT